>NC_030421.2:17202800-17262800 GCF_001660625.3 Ictalurus punctatus
ATATTTTGGGAAACTGGGAGCATTTACCTTTCTTACATTAAGATGGTGGACACCTTTAATTAGTGGCATTGATTACTTTTATGACCAGTGACAACCATGTTGACAACCAGCCTACAGTTGCAATCACAATTATTCAACCCCCATTGCAAATCAGGTTTATTGTCAAAATTTTCACATTTATTCAACCCTCTGAATAGAATCCCTCACTATAGCACAAATATGCAAAACAGGTGTTGTCTCAAGCACATCTGATCAAGGGCTTCATTAATTGCACCAGGTGTGCTAGAGCTAGAACACATGAAATACCTGAAGTGGCTAGGGGCAGCAAATATATGAAATACCTGAATGGGGCAGAAAAAGGAAGCAATCGACCGCTGTAACCGGATTTCTGAGAATGCAGATTGTGAAAAACCCTCGAGTGACTGCAAAAGACCTGCAGCAAAACTTGGTGGCAACAGGCACTGAGGTTTCAGTGAACACAGTATGGCGCGTACTAAATGCAGAAGGTTTCCCTGCCAGAGCTCCAAGTCGTACACCACTACTGACCCAAAAGCACAAGAAAAGTCGACTAAAAATCATATAAATAAGCCACAGAAGTTTGGGGATTCTGTTCTGTGGAGTGATGAAACAAAACTGGAACTTTTCGGCACGATGGATCAGTGGTATGTCTGGAGGAAGAAGAATGAAGAAAGAACACTCTGTCCACAGTCAAGCATGGTGGTGGCTCAGTGATGCTCTGGAGCTGCTTTGCATCCTCTGGCACTGGAAACCTGCAGCATGTGTAAGGCAAGATGGATTCATTGAAGTATCAGGAAATCCTAGGAGAAAACATCATGCCGTCTATGAGGAAACTGAAGCTTGGGCGTCATTGGACCTTCCAACAGGACAATGATCCCAAGCATAATTCAAATTCCACCTAAGCTTGGTTGCAGAAGAAGTGCTGGAAGATTCTACAGGGCCATCACAGTCACCTGACTTGAACCCCATCAAAAATCTCTGGTGGGATTTGAAGAAGGCGGTTGCAGCACACAAACCAAAGAATATTACTGAACTGAAGGCCATTGCTCATGAGGAATGGGCTAAGATTCCTCAGGAACACTGCCAGAAGCTAGGCATCTCATTTGCAGCAGGTCATAACAGCAAACGGGTGCTCTACTGAGTACTAAAGATGCTTGCCATAAAGGGGTTGCAGTGGTAGTTGAATACTTTTAATTGCAGCTGTAAATGTATGCCTGCATTCTATGTTGCCAGATTTAACAATTCACAATTGTGCAAATTTAAACATACAGATTCACATCGACATGCCAATTCGTAACAATTGCCCTGACTCAAACTGAAAAGACTGAGGTTATATTCAAGGGCTTTAGTCGTGTAACATCATATGAAGTTCAACCACATCACCCTTGCTTGTTTGAACCTATTTGAATGTATTGCGTGATATATTATAGGATGCATGATGCACAGCTCAGTTAAAGACAGTGGCAGGCAAGTCAACACAAGGATCACATGCAGTTTAAATCCAGCCTTACACTGTGCAATTTGGCATAATTTACAATTTAGTTTGTTGCTGACAATTTGTTTTCAACATGGCTAATGGTGAGTCACATAGTGTGAGAGGGTAAACGCTGCAGTTTAAATCCCAAAAGAGTTTAAATCCAACAGCAAACTAGGTTTCAGTAAGAGATACAATAGCCACAAAACAGTTGGAGTTAGTGTATTAAAATAAAGTATTGCCTGCTTATCAAAACTGACTGATGTAACTAGGGTCATCAGTGGCATTTAACTTTAAGCAGTCATACATTGTGTGCACCTTTGTCGGGAGATATCATACAGTGTGAGCACTCGTGAGGCAGTATTCACTGTCACTGAGTGATCGAGCCATGCAGTGTATGCAGTACTCGGATGACAAGATGTCTCTTGTTGTGCACTGTTAGCCTGGATTTTGTGTGACACTTTTTACACAAATAACTATGTAAGTCTGCTTGGAAATTACATCGGGAAAAAAAATTAAATAAAATTCCCTCCCTCCACTCTCTTGAGAATGATCCACCAAGATGCCAACCTAAACACAATGCCACCTGGCACACCAGCTTTCTGTTGTTTTTTTTTGTTTTTGTTTTGTTTTTTTGACAAATTTGGTGACCGGATCAAATAGTGAGAAATATGCTTTGCACAGATGTTTTGTAAAATTGCTTTGGGCCCACAGACTTGGTGTTTCACTATAGAGAATGAGTGGAGCTTTACTATAGGCACTATATGCAGCTCTACCTTGGGCATTGTGCATTGTTTGGATTTTACTTTTTGCTAATGTGTTCAAATAAAATATTATCCCAGACAATATTGATGCTTATTTACTTTTTTCCATCATTGTGGACAATGATGTGTTTGCCCCAGGCAATTGCCAACTCAGCCTATAGCTGGTGCCAGTCCTGTATGTCAATTTTATGAGAGAGAGAGAGAGAGAGAGAGAGAGAGAGAGAGAGAGAGAGAGAGAGAGAGAGAGATACTAGAATAATAAGAAAAAAAATTTGTGATTCAAAGCATCCTGTAATTAGGTTTTCCTCAATGTATAGACATCTCATTCTCCCTTGTATTGTAAAGACTGAGTGATCAATAAGGAGATTGACTGTGGCCTCTGGGGGTGTCTTCTGACACAGTCTCTGTACAGCTGCACTAAACAGACCCCGTGATATGCCACATCATGCAGAGACTTTCTGTGTAGAGAAGCTTAAAGCACTAAGTCACTGACACTGTCTAATTCTCTAGCTTAGTATAACCCCACATAGCTGACTTGATCATAAAGCCAGTTTTAATGGTGTATACAAAAAATGTGTGATGTATGACATTCTTCACATGTAACAATAATGCACTGACAGCATATAGTCAAAATTGGATGCTAGAGAACAATAGCTCTGAACAAAAGAGCTACCTTTTAAATAGAAAAGCCAGTCAAGTGGGTAATTTGAATATTATATATTTTATATGGAACACCCCTTTATAACTGCTGCATCTAGTGGTACACACTATAATACTCAGTACATAATTATAATACACATCAATCTCATCAACAGCAATGAATGTTGTATCACATAATAAGGAACCAGCAGATATCATTTTCATAATTTTCATAAAAAGCTGAAAACAATAGATGATTTTATGCCACATGTTTACATGATTAATAGTACTGGCATACCCATTATGCAGGACCTGTAAAGTAGGAGTTCGGTTCTTCCATGATATCTGCATTAGGATGTAAGCTGTATCAAATTCAGTACACACACACACACACACACACACACACACACACACACACACACACACACACACACACACACACACACACACACACGTGCATATACCACTAGATGCAATATAGTTGCATATTCTGAAAACAATTACACCATTGGCTCAGCATGATGCATTTAGTGAATGGCTCGAAACACGTTCACTCAAAGCTTTGAATAATGACACTGTAAGATCCTTGTGTCACACAGCTCTGCCAAGCCTTGGAGAAAAAAATAATCTGAGGCTCCATTGTGTTTTCACGTTTGCAAAATAATCACACTATAGGTAATATGGTCCTAGTGAGGCCAGCATGCGTCATAGAGAACACTGCAGGTTTGACACTATTCATGCTTAGGGAAATCCATTTTCAGAGAAGCTGATAGCCACCAGCAGGGTTTCTCAAAAGAAAATAGCCCTACACTTCTACATTCATATTCCCACATGACCTGAACACTATATTCCAGTCTTAAATTGAACTGTTTAAGAAACAGGACAATGAATGGTCCCATTTTAAGAAATTAGTAAAAGAAATTGTACCCTCCGTTAAAGATTTCAGAGGTAAAACAGAAGAGGAAACTTTCTCTTCAGAGTTTTTTTTCTGATAACAACAATGAAGATCCTGATTATGCTGCTTCTGGTCCTACTGATATAGAAGCAGCTTCAGTAGTAGTCAAAGGAAACTAGGTAAAAGAAAGATGATAAAACTTGCTTTTAAAGTAACAAGCAAGCCTTTGAACCCAGAACAGATGGGTTGACGTGCTAAAGAATTTAAGCAAAGATGGGAATTGGTCCTTTTTATATCATATCATGTAAAATCTATTTATATTCTCTACATCCTTTGATGTCATGTCAGTCTACTGTTAAGTACTAATGCCTCATGATTTTGAGAACCTGGTTTCATATTTTGTTATACACTTGGAGAAGCTCCACTCCCTCAAAGTGATTCAAGATTGTAATACAACAGCTGATTTCTGTTTTCTGTAATAATCTGTTCATGTCTGCTGTGTGTTGGTGTAAGACTGTCAACAGGGCAAGAGCGAGTCAGTACACTCAGTGCTTTGCCAAAATACACTCACGGAACACTTTATTAGGAACACCTGTACACCTAATCATTCATGCAATTGTGTAATCAGCCAATCATGAGCCAGAGGTCAATGATAGATTTTGTGCTTCTAAAAATAGACATGAGGCCACATGTTTTCAATTTATGTTCCACGTGATCCCTCTTCTGGTCCCCTGGAATCAAATCCTGTTAATCAGTGCAATTGAATCCTTTGATTTAATATTGCACTACAGCATATCACTACTCTGGCCAGATGTATGAGTCATTTCTTTTTTTAGTTGTGTTTTGACATTATATTCTGCTTTGTACTCATTACTTGATGCCAGTAAGAGATTGCAGTAACAGCTGATTTAATTAGGTAATGTTAGGTTTCGTTTTGCTTTAATTACTGTCAAGACTTTAAGTATGAGACTAAAACTGATTTCTAATGAAAGTCACACACACACACCAAATACAATATATTCATATACTCTTACAATGGTCCTCATATTCAATCTTTGAATATTAGCTTGAATTACAGAAGTGACTGCCACCCAAAAAGTGATGAAATAAACATCAGAAGTACAAACACAGCTCTTTAACCAATGAATCACTTTCAGTAAATCCTTTTTTTTTTTTTTTAGTTCATTTTAGTAATCATTAATACATTTAACATGTTTTCTTTTTATCTGTGTAATCCTATGGTCAAACAATGTTTAACCAAGCAAAGCTTGAGAGAGAAGAAATATTTTTTTAAATAAAGATGAGTATTCATATGATACAAGGGGTCTTTTCTGCTAAATATTGCAGCTTTATGTGAACATTGTTTGAAGTATATATTTTTTGAGCTTTTAATTGGTGATTAAGCTGTATTTTTTATGTTGTAATTTCTTTGTCCATGAAACATCTGGCTGTCAGTGTCATTAACCTATTAGTATGTGCAATGTTGAATAAAAAGCATTTGTATTGTAATATCCCAATGTGGGTTTCTTTTTTCAGTGTGATCATGCACTCAGCACATTGGTTAAGTTTTTCACTTTGCATTATACATGTAGTGCATGAAATCACTTTGATCACTACATACATAATGGGTTCTGGCTAAAAATGACCCTGTAGTGGCACAGAAAACCTTGACCCTATCATCAGCCATATGCTGGCTTGCTCTAGTTCCTCTGCCAGAGCTGTTACAATAATAAATATCTGTAATGGAATTATCACATCTTAAACAAAAATGGACTTATTATGCTAGTGATGATTTTTAAGTTACTTTTACAGTATGTTATGGTTTACTCTTTATGTCTACAAAAACAATGTATTTCAAAACAAAAACCAATGTTCTCTCCCCTTATCAGTTATCATTGACAATTAGAAGGATAGCTTGTTTTGTGCAAATGGATCGCTAACTGTAAAAATTCAGTTCAAGTTAAAACCTGTGACCACTTCTTCCAGTTACCTCAACAGTGTCACTGTTGAAAGTATTGCTATGTGTTATGTGATGTTTCGGATCTACTGTAGTCTATAGCCTTGCTTATTAATTGATAGTATATATGTACAATTTTAAAGTTCATCTTCATTCCAAGCCAATAAATCACACATGAGCATACTTAATTTTTATACTGGCATGTTTAATAACCGCACTAATAACCCATAGACATGGGGGGGGGGGGTTCCCCATTATTTTCAAACAATTTGACCCGCACTTTGATACTCAAGTGTCAAATAAGTCTCTATAATCTGCTGAGTTATCAAAGAAAATGTCAGAGATTGAGAGAGATGTAAACAGATGGTCGCTAACTTGCAGACTGGTCAGCTTTGGTAAGTATTGCAACAAACATTTATTTAAGGTTCCTTAACTCTTACTACACCTGTAAATATTAATATTTATTAGACTATTAATAAATTGCATGTAATTGCATGTGACATTAATTAGACTATGAATTAGTACCTTTTCAAGTAACATTAACTTAATTAATGATGAAAAGCTGTATTGACTTGGATTACAAAATTGGTGAGTAAAAACTGGTTTATGACTGCCTAAAAACAATAGATACATTTTCATTCCAATATAATACTGGCTTAGAGGTTAGCACATTTGCCTCACATTTGATATATGTTTAGATCGATTAGTCTGCTTTGAAAAACATTATGAACAATAGTATTTTATATAGTGTATATACAGTGCATCCAGAAAGTATTCACAGCACTTCACTTTTCCCACATTTTGTTATGTTACAGCCTTATTCCAAAATGGATTAAATTCATTATTTTCCTCAAAATTCCACAAACAATACCCCATAATGACAACATGAAAGAAGTTTGTTTGAAATCTTTGTAAATTTATTAAAAATAAAAAACAAAAAAAGGACATTTATATAAGTATTCACAGCCTTTGCCATAATATTCAAAATTGAGCTCAGGTGCATCCTGTTTCCACTATGATATGATATATAATATGATATAGTATGATATACTGCACAGAACCTGCACAGATATATGATATGATATAGTATCATATACTGCACAGAACCTAGAGCTCCATGGATAAATATATTCAACAGGCACATTGTGGAAATGTAAGGTTGTTTTCTTCTGCCCCTCGGGAATAAGCTATTTGGGTATTAAAAGGCATGCAAGTGAAAATGCTATTTTCAAAGAGTGTATATACTATAGGACATGCAAATTTGTGTCGACTGAAAGTGCTGGTTCTAGTGGATTAATGGCAGCAATAGTTATATGCTCAGAGAAGGGAATGTTATTTTATCATTTCAAATTTCTGTTTTTATTTATTTAATTTTTTTTATCCCAAGCTTTTCCTCATCCTCTGTGTGCACCTGTATCCTGTGGTGATAACCTTGCCCTTGATCATGGTAGGTCTGTTACAGTGAGGGAAAAAAGTATTTGATCCCCTGCTGATTTTGTACGTTTGCCCACTGACAAAGAAATGATCAGTCTATAATTTTAATGGTAGATTTATTTGAACAGTGAGAGACAGAATAACAACAAAAAAATCCAGAAAAACGCACGTCAAAAATGTTATAAATTAATTTGCATTTTAATGAGGGGAAAAAAGTATTTGACCCCCTCTCGATCAGAAAGATTTCTGGCTCCCAGGTGTCTTTTATACAGGTAACGAGCTGAGATTAGGAGCACACTGTTAAAGGGAGTGCTCCTAATATCAGTTTGTTACCTGTATAAAAGACACCTGTCCACTGAAGCAATCAATCAATCAGATTCCAAACTCTCCACCATGGCCAAGACCAAAGAGCTCTCCAAGGATGTCAGGGACAAGACTGTAGACCTACACAAGTCTGGAATGGGCTACAAGACCAGTGCCAAGCAGCTTGGTGAGAAGGGGACAACAGTTGGTGCGATTATTCGCAAATGGAAGAAGCACAAAAGAACTGTCAATCTCCCTCGGCCTGGGGCTCCATGCAAGATCTCACCTCGTGGAGTTGTATTGATCATGAGAACAGTGAGGAATCAGCCCAGAACTACACGGGAGGATCTTGTCAATGATCTCAAGGCAGCTGGGACCATAGTCACCAAGAAAACAATTGGTAACACACTACGCCGTGAAGGACTGAAATCCTGCAGCGCGCGCAAGGTCCGCTGCTCAAGAAAGCACATATACATGCCCGTCTGAAGTTTGCCAATGAACATCTGAATGATTCAGAGGACAACTGGGTGAAAGTGTTGAGGTCAGATGAGACCAAAATGGAGCTCTTTGGCATCAGCTCAACTCGCCGTGTTTGGAGGAGGAGGAATGCTGCCTATGACCCCTGGAACACCATCCTCACCGTCAAACATGGAGGTGGAAACATTATGCTTTGGGGGTGTTTCTCTGCTAAGGGGACAGGACAACTTCACCGCATCAAAGGGACGATGGACGGGGCCATGTACCGTCAAATCTTGGGTGAAAACCTCCTTCCCTCAGACAGGGCATTGAAAATGGCTCGTGGATGGGTATTCCAGCATGACAATGACCCAAAACACACGGCCAAGGCAACAAAGGAGTGGCTCAAGAAGAAGCACATTAAGGTCCTGGAGTGACCTAGGCAGTCTCCAGACCTTAATCCCATAGAAAATCTGTGGAGGGAGCTGAAGGTTCGAGTTGCCAAACGTCAGCCTCGAAACCTTAATGATTTGGAGAAGATCTGCAAAGAGGAGTGGGACAAAATCCCTCCTGAGATGTGTGAAATCCTGGTGGCCAACTACAAGAAACGTCTGACCTCTGTGATTGCCAACAAGGGTTTTTAAACCAAGTACTAAGTCATGTTTTGCAGAGGGGTCAAATACTTATTTCCCTCATTAAAATGCAAATCAATTTATAACATTTTTGACGTGCGTTTTTCTGGATTTTTTTGTTGTTATTCTGTCTCTCACAGTTCAAATAAATCTACCATTAAAATTATAGACGGATCATTTCTTTGTTAGTGGGCAAACGTACAAAATCAGCAGGGGATCAAATACTTTTTTCCCTCACTGTATATATAAACATAAAAATATTCTTTAAATCACTGGCACAGTGAGATTAATCATCTCATTAAGCAATATGATTGCAATAACTGCAGAGACATGTATTACTTCATGGAGAGAGAGAAAGAGAGAAAGACAGTAAGTTATTTAAATTTTTAAAAGATATTTATAGACATTCATCCCGATATTTCATTGCATCTGTGTACTTTTATGTAATAATGAGAATTTTGCCTATTTCACGTATTTCCCTTAATGCATAATAATGTTCTAATTGTAACCTACAAATTATATATTGTTTTGTTCTTGTCTTTGGCAAACATTTGTAAATATGGCTGTCCAGTTCTACAATTTTAACAATATAACTATGCATCAAATTATCGTTATATTGTGTCATATTAGCCCTCTGGAAAATATAATTCTCTCATATTTTTGAAGCAGAGAAAGTCTGGGTTAAAAGCCTCCTGTTGTTCTATTTTTAGATGTAAATCAGAGCCACTTTGTTCAGTAGAACCTCTGTGATTCTCTCAGCTGCAAATCATTGTTTGTGCTTTTTCACACTTAATTTGGATTTACCCTTTAAACCTGCTTCATTTTATAAACAGAATAGATTAATCATCACTAAATGTCAATGCTGGTTAGCCGCAGTTATATCTGTAACTAGTGATAGAAATGTCACTTGATACCGTTGACTTCATAGCATTGGCATATTCTAAAATTTGGCAAAAGCACAGAACAAGAAATACACTTACCATCCACTTTAAGAGAAACACCTGTACACCTACTCATTTGTGCCGTTATCCATTTAATCATGTAAAATCATGCAGATACAGGTCACGAACTTCAGTTAATCTGGAACCAATCTGGTCATTTTCCTCTCGCCTCTCTCATCAACAACGTGTTTTCACGCATAGAACTCACTCAGTGTTTTTTGTTTTTGCACCACTCTGTGTAAACTCTAGAGACTGTTGCGTGGAGATCAGCAGTTTCTGAAATACACAAACCAGCCCATCTGGCATCAGCAAACCATGCCATGTTTAAAGTCACAGAGATAACATTTTTTCCCTATTCTGTTGGTTGATGTGAACATTAACTGAAGCTCTTGATCTACATCGGCATGGTTTACAACTCCAATTATGAAAAATTTGGGACAGTATGGAAAATGCAAAAAAAATAAAAAAAATAAAAAATACAACAACAACAACAAAACCCCCCCGAAAAGATTCATTTGAAAATTCAATTCACCCTGTATTATATTGAAAATACATTATTAACACATTATTTGATGTTTTACTTTGTGAATTTAATTTATTTTTAAAATATACACTCATTTTATATATGATGACTGCAACACACTCCAAAAAAGTTGGAACCGTCGACTGTTTACCACTGTGTAATATCACCTTTTCTTTTAATAACAATTATTAAGTGTTTGAGTGCTGAAGACATCAGTTGGTTAAGTTTAGCAAGTGGAATTTTCCCCCATTCATCCATTATATATTTCTTCAGCTCTGCAACTTATTTCGTGCTTCATAATGCACCACAATTCTCAATTCTCAATTGGAGACAGGTCATGACTGCAGGCTGGCCATGCTATCACCTGCACTCTCTGCGTATTCAACCATACGCTTGTAATCCGGGCAGAATGTGGACATTTTGCCCACAAATACTAATGATTCTCTCAATAGTTTAGCCTAATTCAATTTATGACTTTATTTTGTCCATTTGCTCTGCAGATTGCATTTATGCCACAAGACTATTCACTACCCTCCCTTAAAAATGCCCTTTCAAAGCAGTAGCCAACTAAATGACCAGAATATCCAGAATAAAAGAAGAAAAAACAATGATAGACTGCTGGCCATCTTGAGCATTCTGTCTTTGTAATGCTACTTACTCCAGCTCCAGAAACACACTGCTAATCTAATTATTTATTTGTGAATTTAAATAGTTTTTTTTTTTTTTTCAAAAATTCATATTAATATAGTCATGTCTTCAAAAACACATACTGGAAAATGCCTTTAAATTTGAATACCCTATCTATTTAATAGTTTCTAATGGAATGGCATGTCATGCAGAAGACAAATCAAGGCTGTTTATCAGTGACTAAAGGTTCTGTCTGAATTTTTAATCAGATCTGTTTCTCCATGCTTTTCTCAATGGTGGTTTATTGAGCAGCAGTGCCTAGAATGAAATTATTCTGAATAGTCACATTCGATGAGCATATTGGTCTCATAAATTCATTTGTAACCTGTTTCATGCATGCTGGGGGGGGAAGGGGGGTACAACTTATATATATATATATATATATATATATATATATATATATATATATATATATATATATATATATATATATATATATATATATATATATATATCCTTTTTCTCCTATATAAGCCTAATATCAAGATTAATTTCATAATAATAATATTAGAAAATAAAATGTATTATGATGATGATGATGATGATATTATTATTATTATAGTAGTAGAAGTAGTAAAAGCAGTAGTAGTAGTAGTAGTGGTCTATTTTTTTTTTTGGGGGGGGGGGGGGGGTAAAATGATTAGCTGTGGATTGATGTTAGTGTTAAAATATAAAATTTCAGGAGTTGTACAGCTGAGTGGTGCAGCTCTCCTACACTGCACCCAGATGTTGCCCCCTGACTAGCTAACATGCCGTCTTTATTGTTTTATATTCTTTGTCACACTGTTCTTCTGTTTCTGTTTGCCTATTTTACAAATATGACTTGATATCTGTTCAGTGCTACTTCAAATTAATATGTTTAAATACTGTAGCATGTATGTTTCTGTATTGTGTTATGTTTTTATGCTAGTAACTGGTGTTAAAAGTTGCTCTAAGCATCAATGAGCCGGTGTGTTATGATGTGGTGTGTTGTGGGCTGGGTATGGTGATCCGCTCAGGGCCAGAAAGTACAGGGCCACTTTTTGGTCCCAGTTCATCCCTGATTATTGCTATTAATGCTGAATAACGTATGCTGAAAATTTAAATATCAATGTTAAAAGATTGAAATGAGGGCCCCATTCCTGTATTTTGCCAAATCACTAAATCCGGCCCTGGTTGTTTACTATATGTGACATCACCGATGCTTGCATGAGTTGACTACTTTCTTCCTGAATCATTTCCGCAGATGTGCAGTAAAATTGTGGAATAGTCCAATGTAGTGGGTACTGGGGGGGGCTGATACACTCATGAACTAAGCATTCTGATGGCATATTAGCGTATGGATTTTTAGAAAAACATAATTAATTAGCAAAAAGTAAAAATGAAACTTTCTTAACCATAGGTTTATGCAGCGTTTTGGGGGCCCTTGGTAGCTTGGGGCCCAAGGCAATTGCCTAATGGTAAGTCCGCCCCTGTTGACATGATCGCATCACAAAATTCCTGCAGATTTTTCAGGTGCACTTTCAAGCTGCAAATCTCTCGTTCTTCCACATCCCAAAGCTGTTCTATTGGATTCAGATCTGGTGACAGGGAAGGCCACTGAAGAACATTGATCTCATTGTCATATTCATGAAACAGGTTTGAGATGACTTGTGCTTTGTGACATGGTGCATCATGATACTGGAAGTGACCATTAGAAGATAATGGTAAATTATATATAGCATCTGTAAATGGACAAATATTTAAAAGCAAACTATCTGTACTTGAGCTTTCATTCATTTCCTACTACACATGTACTTGTGAGAAAGAAATGGCATTGTGCTATTTTCTGGGATGACGGTGAGCATTTTAAGATTTTAAAAGGAGGCAAAAAGATTTAGAAGAGCCAGCCCACGTATACAGCTGGTCAAATCATTTCATGGTCCTTTCCTCCACACCATAAAGCTGACAAGTCATTCCTGCAAATGTCCCAACCATCACAGTCACAAAGGGAGGTCCTCACATCTGGCATTACCTTTACACTCAGGACTGAATTTAACCTCTTAATGTGAGGAAATTAACAAAGCAAGTCTTCATTTACTTTCCAAGTTTACACCATGAAGTAGGAAGTTAATAAAGTTATCTAATCTGATAAAAAGTCAAATAAATTAGTGACTGATATGGACTCATTGAAATTCATGCCCATGCTCTTTAAATGACAATGTCTCAGACAGCGGAACAAACATGATAATTTTTTCATTTAGGACCTTCTGCTCTGAACCTGGATAAGGGGACTTTCATTATTCTGGGGTCCCTTTTCATCCATCCATCCAGAACTGACAGCTAACCTTTCATGATATGACTCTTTCATGCACTGTCTCATACATTCTGCTTATTTGAGAAAGAAAAGAAGGGTGATGAGGTTCACCTCCTTTAACCGGGTATTTCTGTTAAGAACAAGGTTAGGTTGATGAAGTGTATGATTGCAAATTCAAACCATGGATGTTCTCATTCAACATGAGCATAAGGTTGTTATTAGATCAGGTTACTCTGTCTGTTATTAGATTGTGGTGGTATGATCATGTGATTGCTATGCTGTGATATACACCCCCTCCCCCCTCCAACCCACCACCAAACCCCCTCACCCCAACACACACTCGATAGATAGATAGATAGATAGATAGATAGATAGATAGATAGATAGATAAATGGGTTTGTCATGTGCTTTAAGCATGTTTAATAGGCCCCATAATCCTTTACTTATGTAATGCTGAGATTTATTCAATAAATGTTAACACTGTTTATTATACATGCCATATGTGCACAATTTGGCTTTTATTTCTCTGCTTCCTATTTTTCACTGTGTTTGGTGACACATCATAAGATTATTTCTTTCATTTTGTCCAATCAATGTTTTCTGCAACCAGTATAAATTGAAAATTAGCTCATAGAGTTTCTTTACATTTCACAATATTACATGCCTTTTCGGACCCAGGTGTTGGCATTTCAGTGGAAATTGAGTACATAAATCCATGCAGTAATTATGTAAAATGGACTGGACCTTAAAATCACTGCTACTATGATATAAGAGGACTCCTATGACTAAACCAAGAGTTGCTGAGTGGGTTTCCTGTGTTTCAGCAAGTCATCTTTTATCCCTATCATTTATCTGTCTAATCCTGCTTGTTCTACAGAGGGCTGTAATACAAACAGTAATAAACACTGTATGTTGTTTTCCCCTCTCTTGCGCTTTCTTTTTTGTTCTAAAAGATTACAGGTGTTAGGAGGTAAGCTGTTATTTGTGCAGAGCCTTATACTGTCAAAAGTGGAAAGTTGTATACCAGTTTAAAAAAAAATGGAAAGGAAATAAAAATAAACACCTTGACATTCTTTGACTCATGCCTCACTCAGGAACAAGCAAAAGACCTATCAAACCACTTTCTTATCATAATTTGACAGGTTTGCCTTTGATCCCATTAGACAAAAGTTTTCTCTTAAAAAAAAACAAAAAAAAAAAAACAATTTGTCTTGTTTTCAATTTAACAACAATTCCTGTGGTATGTCCAGTGCAGTTGGAAGACAACTGAAAGACAATATTTATTGTCTTATTTATTTCCATCCATCTTCTATTCCTTTTCAGGGTCACAGGGAACCTGGAGCCTATCCCAGGAAGCAAGGCAGGGTATACCCTGGACACAATCACATTCATACACTACAGACACGCCAATCAGCCTACCATACATGTCTTTGGACTCAGGGAGGAAACCCCCACAGCACAGGGAGAACATGCAAACCACACACACATGGCCCCGGCAGGACTCAAACCCCAGACCCTGGAAGCATGAGGCAAACATGCTAACCACTAAGCTATGTTTTGTTATTTAGTATTCACAGCAGCATTAATAAACGGGTGGCTACTTTAAATGCCATTTTTTTTCTCTTTTTTTCATAGAATCTTATGTAAAGCTTCTTATTAAAATCTCATTTTAAGATCAAATTTTTTAATGTCTCCTTTCTTTCTCTTTTCATATAAATTTTTAATCCATTGAAAGACCCTGTGAAGTTATCTATATACTGTAACTATCAAGAACTGGTTTATCTTTGTAGAATTTGGGGGTGTTAATGTGCACTCAGGTTTAAAGGCAAGGGATTAAGATACCTGCTAGGAGTGAGTATGATATTTCACAGACAGTGAAAGAAGATTAAGCTACAGGGTGACTCTGTAGTATATTGTGATTATATTATTGTACATGAAAGCTTGTCACTAACTGTCAGTGACCCTCTGACTATAAATAATGTAGAAGAAGGTTATGCTCCAGATTGTGAACATGCCATAACTAATGTTTGACACAGGGGATGAGCATTAGGTGCTAACATAATGTATCTTGCATTGCTAATAAAATGTAAAATACTGTATATATCATGACATATTATGTCATGTACTCAGACCATTCATATTTCTTATACTTTTTATGTCTCCAGTCCTAAAAGCAATATAGCATATATTGTTACATTGTAAACCTTTTTCCATTTTAGCCTTGAACTCATTGCTTAATGTACACAGCATCCAAGGCCAAGCAGCCAAGATGAGAGTGGCTATTACCCAGCCATGGTTATCTGATAGTCCTCTCTAAACAGTGTGCACTTACCTAAATAAGAGAAATAATTGTAGTCTTAAGCAGAAAACTGTTTGTTGTGGCACTTGAGGATTGTCAGGGAAATACCGGAAAGAAGAGAACTAGAGACTACATTTCCCATCCTACACTGCGGCCTACAAACACGGCCGCAATTCCCAGAATGCTCTCGCCTTTAATCTAATTAAGTACACCTGCATCCAATCCACAGCCAAATCAGAGCCACAGTATTTAAGGACTTTCCATTTCACTTAGTCTTTGTGAAAGTAATTGCTCAGTTTCACTTGTGTTCTCTCACGATTAAACCTTTACTCCCGTTTTGCTATTCTGTTTTTTTGACTTTGTTCTTTGGTTTTTGTATTCTGGTTCTCCTTTTATATACTGTTCGCTGGTCACCTGACCCTTTTGCCTGCCTTGACTTTGAACTTGCCTTACGGATTGGATTTGTTTGCTGGATTTTAATAAATAAAACTGCTTATACTGTATTTGCATCCGTCTCTGCCTATACATCGTGACAAGGATTTATCAGGATCGCTTGTCTTCTAGCATGTTTAAATTTAGTTTGTGATTGATTATATTTGGTTGCACCAATTTTTTTTAAAGTGATGTTTACTACCATATTGCTGCATTGTCCAAACACGATGCTGTAAATACATTTTCATTAGCAGGGCAGAAGGTGATAATTGAGCTTTAGTAATAACAAGAGAACAAAATGTGTAAATACAATGTCTGCTGGAAAAGTGCGGTTTGATCTGATGTGATCTGAATCTAAACAGGTTTCTCTTTCCCATTCCCTAAATAGAAACAGAGCAGTTGAAACAGGAAATTGCAGCATTAAAAGAACAAAACAAGTCAATCCTCTTGAAAGCATAACTGCAATACTTCACCGTTTTCAAACATCCTTCAAGTATGTAATGAATAAACTTTCACGTAGTGATCTAAACAGTGGTAATGACTATATACACAGGAGTGATTGCAAGCCACAAAATGTTCAGAGACATAATTTTCCAAAATTATTCTGCAGACTTCAACAACTGCGGTGTATGGAAATAAGAGAAATACTGATCCTACAATTGTAAATGACACAGCCATCTCTTAACATTGAAAGCCTTGTAAAAACAGTAGGTGCATGTCAACCTGGTCAGAAAAATCCTTATATGTAGTTGAGTTCTTATATAGTATGGTGAAAAAGTATTCGCCCTGATTTCTTCTGTTATTGTGCATCTTATATAAAATAATTTTAGGTCTTCCTGAAACACATAATGTTTTTATTATGTTATTGAAGCAAAAAGAAGTTATCCAACACCTATCACCCATGTGAAAAACTTATTGCCCCCTTAAACTTCAAATCTGGTTGTGCCACCTTTAGCAGAAATAACTGCAACCAAAAGCTTCTGATAACTGGAGATCAGTCTTTCACTTACTTCTAGGACTAGGATTTACTCCTATGCTTTGGCTCATTGTCTTGCTGCATAATCAAGTTGCTCTTGAGTTTCAACATACTGACTGAAGATTGGATGTTCTCCTTTAGGATTTTCTTGTAGAAAATTTATTGGAGAGAGCAGAATTCATGTTTCCCTCAATTATTTCAAGTTGCCCAGGCCCTGAAGCAGCAAAGCATCCCCATACCATCACACTTCCACCACCATGCTTGACTGTAGGTATGATGTTCTTTTTGTGGAATTCTGTGTTTGGTTTACACCAGATGTGCTTTCAAAATTCAAAAGTGAAAATTGTTAACCCCATACATAGTAATAATTACATAATGCTATGAGATTATCAAATCAAATATTTAGACCAGCGGTCTTCAAGCTTGTCCGTAAAGGGCCGGTGTGCTTTCATTACAACCAGTTTGAAAGTACCCTTGATAGTTAACTGGAGGCTAAGATGAACTGATTAAACAAGTGAAATCAGGTATGTCTCCTGTGTGGCTCGAATGAAAACCTGCACCAACACCGAGCCTTTCTGCATATGATTGAAGACTCATTAAGTATAATTCATTCATTTTCCTAAGATTTTTTCATAATTTTGGTGATTAATTTCTTATCTAAATACCAGATAAGTAAACAACTATGCATTGAAGAGCAACCCAAAGTAGTGTTCAGCTAGGACTTTTTCTAATTTTTTATCAGATTTTTGTGTTATATATTTTCTATGGCATAGCACATATCCCTCTTCCAAGACAATACCTTTGGGTAAAATCAAATAATGGGATTTTTAAATGGGTTTGCTGGAAATGCACTGGAATATACTGTTGACAATCAATGTTTTTTTTTAACAATGTTAATTTGGCAATAGAGCTTTGAGCCCAAGAACCTGTAAAGTATTTTCAGTGTATAGCCAATGCTAAGACATATTAAAGTATGGAGTTTTTACTGTTGTTGCTGTTGTTTTGTTTTGTTCATAAAGTGAAGGTCGATTTTAGATCAATTTCATTTTTATCTTCACTTGTATGCTAGCACACACCTGTTTTATTTCTCACTAAAAGCATTGATTACTCATTCAAGTTTTTGAGTTTGGAAGATATACAAACAAAACTACTTAGCCAGCAGGAAAATGTTAGGAGGGAACATTTTTATTATAGGGTCTACTGGGACATTATGAAGAGCATCGCCAAGCTTTCAAGTACTTTGCATCCATATGTGCTGAGCGGCAAAGAGATAATCAACGAATGGACTGTAATGCCATCAGTTCGAACAAAACAATCAATACTATCTGAAAGGTTTTTCTAAATGGGAAGAAGAGGAGTAATCCTACTTTAAGTACATATACAGTTTCAGGTCGTACTTTGAAAAAAAGGTCTTAATTATTTTATGGGTTCATTTGGGTTCAACTAAGCATTCTTAGCTTCTGGTGGAACCCTTTCTGATACTGAGGCACTCCAAACCATGCTCTTATACAAAAAATAATGCATTTGGCCTCCCAAAACAACCCTTTCCGTCTTCCCTATCTCCTCCCCAATCATCCATTTATGCTCAGCTTTATAGTATTCTTTATTTACCAATAAAAAAAATATATAAAAACATTACTTTTTGTGGATGCATGTATTATTGATTACAATAAATAATCAGAAAAAGAAAAGAAAAAAATAGATACTGCATCCACAGTTTACTCTTGTTTGTGTAATGGAACACTGGAGCACCAAAATGTGTTCTGAAAAGCTTACCAAAATGTCTAACCATGTTTCGGTCATGTGAATGATGAGGCCATGGAAAGTGTTCAACAACTTTCAGTCTCAAAGCACAGTTTATAGGTTTATTACCATCCTGGACGATGGAACAACTTTTCCTGTCAAACAGCCTCACATTTGTTTTTTCCATTATAAGACCAAGGAGAGCAATTTTTTTTAGTTAATGACTCCCATCAGATGTTTGGAAACAGACATTGTGGGCTGAAGATATTATTTGGCTTACTCAAAACAAAAAACATCAGGATATAACAAAATGAAAGGTGAATCATGGGGTCATGTTACTTTTCCATTCCATGATCCAGTTTCTTTGCCTCTGGCCCAGCCTATGCATTTAGTTTATTTGATTTTTTAAAATCATTATTATTATTTGTTTAATGCACTGATCTTAGATATCAGCATGTTTTTGTTTTTTTTCCATTTTATTTTGTGCACTTAAAAAGTGTTAAAAGTATAGATTAGCTAGCCATTTCCCCTGTGGTTCAAGGGGGATGCCATTGGATTTTGTTTTATATCAGTAAAATTTAATTTGTAATAAAATATGTCACAATTTCGAGGCAGAGACAGATGAAAGTGCAGATTTAAAGTTTAATAAAAGTCAAAACTCAGTTTTGACTCCAGTGTTCCTTCCGGCAATCCATGACCGAAGCCCCCCCTTAATCTCTCCGGCCTGGCTTGGGCATGGAGCGATTGCCACCAAGCAGCCAGCGGGGGGAACAAAGCTCAAGGCGGAGCCTGAGGGGGGAGCAATGTTAACAACAGGGCTGGAGGGGAAAGTGGGAATGGGAGTGTTCACACCCACGCGTAAAACACATGGCGTCAAAGCATCAAATTTTTTTTTACATCGATGGGTTCATTTTTTTAAAGGCACCACGTTAAAAACTGTCCGACCAATGAGATTTGCGCTTTTGTTCACGTGCCCAGAGCCACTGAAGTTACATAAAACTACGACTTGGTGGTGTTCAAGTACAAAACTATCTTGCCGACAAAGAAGAAACCGAAAAAGATGACAAAAAAGAAGGAGCCGAAGAAGATGCAAGCAAGTTGAATGTTAAGCTGCTGGTTTCTTTGATGTCGCCAAGAACTTTATGATAAACGCCATAGTGACAACAGGAATAAAGAGAGAAAGAGGAGTGCAAAAGAGAAAGCTAAAGAAAGATGACATATACTTTTTTGTTCATGGGTTGGTACTTGCACTAAAGATATTATATATGGCATTTTATTTATCTATATTTTTATCTTTTTAATAAAGATAAAAATATAGATAAATAAAATTTAAAATTTAACAAGAAATACTTTGTTTACAAACCTGTTTCTAAAGTATAACTCAGTAATATTTATTTGCTCTACTGTTCACTTGCACTACAGACAGTGAGACCCATTTGCACCACCACTTCTGACTAAAATTCCCTGACGTCATGTTTATTATTGTTATTGTTGCAAAACATTGTTCATTCATAAAAATAATTGTTTGACCTTTCACAAATTTTTCAGCTGTATTATTACAAAACAATGCCATTCAACATGCAAACTTGAAACCTCTTTACTAACATCCACCATTCTAGTGAGCGTGCATAAGTGGCATACCTGAAATAAAATGCTTACTGCTAATAAATCCTTCTCCCTACACACATAAACAAGGTATATTTTGAAAGCACCAGATTCAAAAATACCCACGTTTACAATAAAGTGTGTGTATGTATGTATAATTGCATGTAACTTTAACTTAACTGATGAGAACTCCATGACTCATTTATGTTGTGGTTATTTTTTTGATGACACTGAAATGCAAGCATATATTCTTTTATTCTAAATGATCCATTTAATTCTTTCAATGTTGCAGTCAAAGATGCAATGTTTGTTTCCCTTCAAATATGCAAATGATAATCTGCTGATTGCTAGTTTATTGTATTTATTTTGCACCTGGCATATATATGCATATAAATAATCTTGACCTTTTATTCAAATAGCTAAGTGCCCCATTATTGAGTCGTTGTATTATCATATAGACCACAAACACGATTATTCATATTCAACACTTCATCAGTTTGCAGGAACATTAACATTTTGGGCACAAAAAAATTTTATTAAAAAAATAAAATAATTTGGGTCTTCCCTAGTATGTGAATGTTTTTAGCTGTGACGTTGAATTAATTCAAATTAGAGATGCACCGATATTAAATTTCTCAGCTGATACGATAACCGATTATTCAGAGTGATATCGGCCGATACCGATACAGATAGTTCTGCCTTTTATGCCTGCTTTTAAATTAATAATAATTAATTCAACAATTCTGAAAGTCTAAACAAAACATCAGAAGACACTATGAACACGTCAAAATGAAAAACACGAAACAATACACACAAGACTAGAGTGCATAACGTGGCAACAGAAGACAATTAAAGCAAGACAACGAGTGCAGTGCAAACTGTTGCTGTGTCTGAAACGCTCACTCATTCACTCCTTCACTATTCCTTATATAGCAAATGACATTTGAGTCCACTATATGGGGAAGAAGTGAAGGAAAATGAGTAAGTGAATTGGAACGCTGATAATGAGTCAGAGAGCACTGTGTTGTGGATATTATGGATTGTATTATCCATCCATCCATCCATCCTCTACCGCTTACTCCTTTTCAGGGTCACAGGGAACCTGGAGCCTATCCCAGGAAGCATCGGGCACTAGGCAGGGTACACCCTGGACAGGGTGCCAGTCCATCGCAGGCCACAATCACATACACACTCACACACACCCATTCATACACTATGGACAATTTAGACATGCCAATCAGCCTACCATGCATGTCTTTGGACTGGGGGAGGAAACCCCCGCAGCACAGGGAGAACATGCAAACTCCGGACACATGGCCCCGGCGGGAATCGAACCCCCGGACCCTGGAGGTGTGAGGCTAACCACTAAGCCACCGTGCGCCCCGGATTGTATTATAACAGTAAAATTCATTTTATCACTGTTCATTTGTCATATTTATTGTATTAGTTTATAAACAGAAAAAACTGCTTGTCATGTTTGTTTACTATTAGGCTTATATATTTAATAAATATATTTACTATGTATAAAAATGAAAAGAGAATAAAAAAAGTCCAGAGTAAATACAGAATACATAAATACAATAATACAGTCCAGAATGCCTTCCGGCAATCCATGACAATATGCAGAGTTCTGAAAGTGATGTTTTAACAGTAATACTTAAGTCTGCCTTCTTTCATATCACAGTAAAGCATAGCTAGCTGGTATGAATGCGATATCAAATGGACAACCTCTCTTTGAAGAAAATAAAATAAAAAGAAGATTAAATTTCTTGGTCTTATCCACTGTTAACAAATGACTTAAAGTTGTTGTTGTTTTGTTTTGGTTTTAACTTGCATTAAACCTAGAACAACAGCACAATAATCAGTCTTATTTAAAATACACAGAATGATATGAAGTAGAGACTGGCACTGGGGCCAAGCTAGAACCTACTGGCTCTTTCAGATACTGCCTCCAGTAATTCTTTAATTTCATATACAAAAGCTTGGGTATTAGATGGGATTGAAACACTGTGTGAGCCAGCCACTCCCTGATTTCACTGAGATTTTCAACTTCTCCATTTTTCTATACAAAGTCCACACATGTCTCAAGACATTCTTTATTGTTGCTGTTCCAAAGAAGGACAATATAGCCTGATGATAAACTAGTAGCTGTAACATCAATGGTCATGAAAGGCTTTGAATGGCAAGTCTTTTTTACATTTGAAATCCATCACTGTCCCTTTCTTTGATCCATTGTAGTTTGCCTATAGAGCAAACTGCTCAGCTGATGATGCAGTCAACCTGTGTCTATGCCATGTGTCATGTTTGTAGACTTGGCCTCTGTCTTTACTATAGTTGTGCCAGAATGGCTCCATAGAAGACTACTACAACTGCTTGAGTGTGGAGCGCTCCATCTGCCAGTGGATTATTGACTTCCTATCAGACAGTTTGTGCAGCTGGGACCCTATCACAGTGTTAGCACCGACATCCATCAGCACTCATGGCCGTGTACTCTGACCTCCCATCTATTGGAGTGCATGTCCAGTAACCATTCCATCGTGCTGATAAAATTTGCAGAAGTTACAACCCTGATAGGCCCCATTAGGGACAATGATAAACCTGCGTACAGGAGAGAAGAGGCCTGTCTGGCATCAGGGTGTACTGATAACAACCTGGAGCTCATTACACAAGAGACTTTACTGATGGTGAGTGATAAGAACCTACCTCTCCATCTCCCCCTGGAAATCAACACCCATGCAGTGAGTGAAGTGGATTTGTTCAAGTTCATTGGCACCAACATGTCTGAAAATCTCAAACAAGAAATACACACAACAACCATAATCAGAAAAATCTCATCAGTTATTTTTTTTCTGCACAAGATAAGAAAACTCAACATCTCTTAACCAATTTTGTCTCAGTTCTACATATCCACCATCGAGAGCATCTTAACCTCATCAGTAACTGTCTGGTTCAGCTCTGAACATGACCTTAAAGGGCCGACTGCAGTGAATTGTGTGCACAGCAGAAAGGCTAACTGATCAGCAGCAGCTCTCAATATAAGAGTTGCATTATATCAGGGCCAAGGAGCAAACTGAGATAATCACCATGGCCCCATACACTCAGGGAACAATCTGGTTCAGAAACTTCCCTCAGGTAAACATCAGAACCATGACATCTGAATAGTTTATTTCTTAACAGTGTTCCCTGGCATAGGCTCCAGGCTCCCTTGCGACCCTGCATAGGATAAGAGGTAAAGAAAATGGATGGATGGATAGACCTTCCATTTACCTTCCAAAATAGCACTGAATGTGGCCTTTGTTTTTCTATTCTGTTTATTGTATTGTATGCAGACTTGGTTTAGCTTTGTGTTTACTGTTGCTGTAGGTCTTATACATCTGCATGTTTACACCTTTGCTTGTTTGCACGTTATATGTTTTTGTGCTGACCTGCCAAACACATTTCTCGAATAAAGTGATTCTTATTCTGATCATTGCCAGATAACATCACACCAGGCAGAGGCACTGGTCCCATCTGGACTTTACTGCATTATATAGAGATTTAAAAATTGCAAAAGCAACTGTCTCTAGTGTCACAAGCATAGATTACACCAGCAAATTGAGAAGAGAGAGACACAGCTCTGCCACACATCTGCAAAATTGGGGTTATGAACTATTGTTCCCAATCGGTACTGAAAAAAAATGAAAACACACACACACACACACACACACACACACACACACACACACACACACACACACACACATACAGTGCATCCTGCATTGTTTTCATACTTTCTTGTATTGTTTTTATTGATCTCCCTGCATCTTACATATCAAACAGAAAAATACCATTTATTTTTGGTATGTCAGTCTCTTTTAAATGTTGACAGTTCAAATTATGTTTAGATTTACCAATATAGATGCATGATGAGTTGTATGCGCATCTCCCTCTGATCCCTATAATTTGTTAAGTTTGAATTTTTACTTGTGTATGTGTATACATAGGCCAAAACAGGTCATCTTCTTAATCTCTGTTAAATGATTGACTCCACCAGTAATCATATGTAGACATAGTAAATGTATGTATCAAAGACACAAAAGAGTGCAGAATGTTGAACAAGCCTGAGTTTACAAGCACAGATGTTTAAAGAGAAGCCACAAACAGGCTTAACTACATGAGTGAGCCAAACATGAGCTGACAGTGAAATCCTCAATAAAGTCCTCATCAGAGACAGCTCGATCAATGCACAAAGCCACTCTCTTTCGACAAAATTCTCTTGGATGGAATCCCAGAAGAATGAATTCCCAGTTTATCCATGAACAGATAACAATTTATTCATAAATTTCCTGAAAACAATCAAATAAAACAACACCACCCAATTCTTCAAATGTTTTCAATGTGTGCAATGACAAATGCTGGATAATGGCCAAATATGTAACACATGACACTACATTATATATGTATATGTACCATTATACCTACATTATACCATCTGCATTTAGTGTTAGAAAAGTTATAACTACATTTTGATTATGTTTCCTTGTTAATGGTTGGAGGCTAATAGTAATTTTACTATTTGCTTGGATAGCTTTTATTTTCACATGTGAAATTAATAACTTTTAATATAAAACTCATCCCTGCCATTTGTCTTTTGTTTAATGAGAGCTCAGTGCCAAAAACCTGAATAAACCACATTATCATAAGTCAAAGTCAGATTTTATGTGTGAAAATAAGTGCTTTTTTTATTTTATTTTTTTACACCAAATAGTAGTCAATTAAAATACCAGTTGTTTATGTCCATTTTGTTTGTTTGTTTGTTTAGTAATAATTGATATTTACCACATGATGACAGACATTATTTATTTGATTCATACAGCTAAGGCCTGACAGAAACAAGGTCAATGTGTCTATTTGACAATACTACTTTACTGTATAGGCACGGTACGTAACTATAATGGCTACCAGCCATGTGAGGAAATACATTTATTTTTTTATAATACTTACACAAGAAAACACAAACAGAACATCAAGACACATAACAATTGACAACAGTCAAGTAATCTTCTCCCACCAAGATTACACACACCCCACACTAACAAATTTTCCTTTCTTTTGTCTGCCATTAGCTTTCATCAATCCTAACCACTGTCTGTGCTCACACAACACACAGTGTCTGATCTTCTACTTCATATTTCATTCTCTCAGTGTCTGGTTTGATGTTGAAAATGACTTCAGAATATTATCTTACTATAAGATTCAAATGGATGTTGCTGTTAAATCTCCATATGTACAACAGAATATACATTTAAATAGTTATTTTTTTCTCTCTCAAAAAACTGAGAGGAAATTTTCCCACTCATTACTTAGTATATTTTTTTCTTATATTCTACATATTTGAATATTTGAGAGACCATTTGAATACCTCTTTTGTAAGTCTTAGTATAAAACATAAAAACAATCAACAAAATATTACTTTATCCATGATTGGTCAAATTAATTTCATGAAGTTAAAGTACAGTGGGGGAAAAAAAGATTTGATTTTCACATCCCAAGCAGTATTTTTTCTAAAATAACATTTTATTTTAAACACCATCAGTAAAATGCAGTTTCCCCCCAAATAATTCAATTTGTAAGTATCTAATAAAAAAGACTAATTTGAGAAAAATGTTGTACAATATATAACATACAACACTATTCAATACTGACTCATATTTAATAGGGCATTTTGCAGGGACTATTCAGGGACAAAAAAAAAAAATGCTTCATTAACACGAGTTACAATTACATTTACATTTATTCATTTAGCAGATGCTTTTATCCAAAGCAACTTACAAATGAGAAAATACAAGCAAAGTGATATATCAAGCAGAGAACAATACAAGAAGTGCTACTATAGAAGATCTTTTTTTATTTTATTTAAAGGATTGGTAACGTGTTCACAGAAGAGGTGGGTCTTTAGCTGTTTTTTGCAGATAGTGACAGATTCTGCTGTCCGGATTGAAGTTCCTACTAATAACTACAAAGAAATACTGGTTAATTACTCAGTATTACTGAAGTAGTTCATTTCCACCTAATGAAATGTAAACTAAGAAAAAAAAAAAAAAAAAAAACAGTAATGACTGAATTTCCTGCAGAACTACAAGTTACCTGTGGCTCTTTTATAACAACTACTAAAATGTTTCTTATAAACCTTCCTCATGATCTATTAGCTGATGTACCATGGCCTATTCCAACCCTTCGGTGTCTAAAATGTAAATGTCTATATAATAATAAGCAGGTCTCCACTGGGTCATTGTGTTCTTTATATTTACACAGTCAAGTTCTGATGAGAGAAATACACAACAAAATCCTATAAAAGTACAAAGTTGTAATGTAGCAATGTTCTCCATTACTACATAATAACAAATATTCTTAATTAATTGACTTTCAAAGGTGAACTCAGAGACATTTAAGTAGAACACAGTCCTTTTAGATAACATGGTTTCTAGTTTCCTGTGGCCAGATGAGGTGTTGTAGGGGCACTGGCCACTATAAATGAATAAGCCAAGAAGAGATTAATTGGACATTTTTGGGAAAATATAGTTTCTGCCAACTTGTATGTCTTTACAGCCATTTAATCAGAGGACAGCTAGAGGCCATCTTAAGGCATCTTTATCTTATATTATTGTACAAGTTGCTATGCTAAATAATGTCTCACTATGCAAACTTTCAAAAAAGCCACTTTGATTAATCAACATTTCGTAGCCTATATTTTTATATAGATAATTGTGAATGATAATGATGATAATGATAATAATGCAGATTCAGCCTCTGTTAGACAGAAATGTTTGCAATCACTAAACATATTGTTTTGAAGAATTATGGGGCAGATGATGTTTGCAGCTTGGCTCATTTGTTGAATGATTTCAAATGGAATTTTATCTTTAATTTAGACACAGAACACACGCTATTGAATGTTTATTCAGTTAAACGTTTTCCTTAAGGGCTGAAACAAAAACTTCCATCCTTCTAATGACGTTCTGGATTCAGTGTGAAGTTATATTGATACATTCAGAGTTTATTCCTGCAAAAATCCACTCACACTTCACTTTACTACAATAAAAAAAAATGAACATGTAGCTACAAGAACAGACATTACTCACCACTTGCCAACCACACACCGATGATGTCATGCTCGGCATCAGATGGGTGTTGCTGTCAAACATTGCTGGATGAAGTCATTCCAGGTGTGAATGGTTATTTATATGTGTCTAAAATGAATACCCGTGATAAAGCTGAAGGCAGTTTGGAATGAAATAACTGACTAAATGAAACTGCTGCCACTTTGATCCTAGACTCTAATGTTCTGACTGTGAAATAAAAACAAAATGAATCTAATTGATTTAAGCAGGAATGCTTTTACAGACAAGATAGGGATATTAGTGAGCAAGTTGGGAAAACAGAGCTGTGCAAATTGCAGGATTTTTGCCATGCTATTTTTATGGGTTATAATCAGAGCATGGGGCCTAGGAAAGTTCGTGGATACGCTGTTTCCACTGTTCAGTAGAAAACAGGCACAAAGAGCAGATGCTCTTTCAGCAAATTGTGTTTAACTGAAGGAAAATAAACAGAGCTAGAGGATGAGTGGAAAATTAAGGGTGGGATAGTGAGAGGGGCGAACATAAGCAGCACTCCTCTGGAAGACTCTGATCCATTTGACCCATCAGCATGTAGTATACTGTGCACTTCCTTTTCTACTTCTATCTGTCAGACACCGCAGTATAAAATATAGTCAGTTCATTCATCAGTACAATGTCAGATGTAGTCCTTGGACAGACCTTTTATAAGTAAATGGAGCATTATATATGTAAATGAGTGTGAAATAAATTGATTAAAGGAACCTTTACATATTGTAGACGTGCTATATTGATCCATGGTCAACATCTCAGCAACTAGAATCAATGACATTTAATCAATCTCATTCCGGCATGCTTTAAACAGAGTGCCTCTTCTTTTTCTTAAAGCTCCCTGTTAGGAGAAAGGATATGAGGAGAGCTGAAACACAAGGAATCTGGGTTGTTGGGCTTTTTTCTGGTTTTGTGTGCACTTTGCTAGATGTGCTGTAGTGAAGGTCTTGCAATAGTAAACGGAATGCACAGATATGCAACATCAGAATTAACAAACACACAAAAGCAGTCATAAATCATCCTGTGGGCTTTCAAGCATCATAAAGTCAGCCTGACCCAGAAATCCACAGCACAAGGTCACTGGCAATTAGAACCACGGGCATGGATGAAACACAACCAGTGAGTGCATGAAGGAAAACCAAAATGAGTGAGTGTATGAAGAAAAACTTGAACAATTTAAACAAAGAAAAGATGAAGAAAAAAAGAGAAACAAAAAGAAAAAAAAGCACAACTGTACATATTATCCTAGCTAAAATATCACACAGATGAAAGGGCCATGTGCATTTAAGGTTGTCCTGTGATTTTTTTATTTACTTTTCTTTTATTGCACAACTGATATTAACAATAAGTCACATATTTATCAAGAATGTATCTGTAGTATTTGATTAAATTTATTTCCATCCCTATACATTGATGTCTTTTCCATTGATCTAAATGCAGATGTCACTTTAGTCACTGTTGCTATTAAGCCAATTGACCAATCTTTGTTACTGAAACTCCAGCCTTCTGAGACCCAATAATGAATAATGAAGTCACTTAGATCTTTTCCTCTTGCCATCTTGATGCAAAAGCATTTTTATATTTGCCAAAGAGCACGGCAGGTTGGTAATTGCTTAATTCTTCCACATAGTATTCCTGTCTAGAAGCATCTGCACTCTTCATATTGCTCAGTTATTCCGGTTTTTCCTTAAATTTGTTACCCGTCTGTAAATTTGTTTTAATTAAAAATGAATTATTTATCCCACTGACTGTCAAAAAATTCAGCATTTCAGCAACACACTTGTAAGCAGGCCATTAAAATCAGCACAAAGTTACTGTAGATATAGTAAAATACATGTAACAATAATAATAATAATACTATACATGTATAATAGTATAGGCAATCACAAATTACAAAACAACAATAAGTGATAAATTAGCATGCTGATATTATTGTTAACACAACAGAATTAACTTCACATAGCAGCACATTCTCAATCACTGCAAAGTCAATCCTAGGTCCACTCCTCATGAGGCAAGGCATTTCCCAATAATCCGAGTCCCAATAATCAGTCCAACCCAACGATCATCCACTGAACCTTCTCCATCCTTGTCTCCATTCATCTTATGTAGCATCATAAGATCAAGCCACCTCTCTCTTTTGTTGGAAATCAGCATGGTCCCATGGTACTGATGGTGGTGTAGTTAAACTTAGACACAGATGCCCCAGTGGCAGTGACATCTTCATCTCCCTCATTGAAGCTCCGTGGGCGGCATGATTGGCAGCAGCAGGAGAAAGTGGTTAGCAGAGCCTTGCGGAAGCGCTTATTCATGAAGCAGTAGATGATGGGATTGACGCAGGCTGAAGTGTAGGACAAGAGATGAATGAAGGAGATTGGGGCTCCAGAGAGAGCCCTGTGGGCAGAAGGTGGATGGAAGGCCTTCCAGGTATTAACAGAATACAAGGGCATCCAGCAGATGAAGAACATGGACACAATGACAATCAGCATGCGGATCACGCGCCTTTTGGCCATGAGTTTGCTCTCAGAGGTGTTGCTGCGAGGACGGTCCACCTTGGCAGAGGTGGTTAGGGTGAGAGTGGACATCTCCATGGAGTTGGGTCGCTTCAGTACCTGAATGTAGCAACCATCACCATGATCAATGCCAGATGAGATTGTGGCAGCTGCACCATTCTTCGTTCCTGGGGAAGGTGAAATAGTGAGGCAATGAACAATGTTTTTGCAAGACATAAAGTAAACTACAATGTATCAACAGTGAAATAATGACAGATTGGGCAATATATAAAAACCAAAGGTTGTCTCTATAAGTCAAGCTCTCTTTTCCTGTACCAGGAAGCAAATTGTAAAGTTTCGGTCTTGTGCAGCTAGAAATTTTCTCCTTTTACACATTTAAATAACAGATTTAGTTCTCAGTACCCACAAATGATATTTTTACCAACAAATGTTCGTACTACCGACAAATATGTAAAGGAACATGGCATTCAGGGAATCCATTTAATTGCCAATTGGGCACTAATAAGTAAGCCAGTGACTCAGGTTATGGTTGAGTAATTTTAGAAGATGGACTAAATGAATCAGAAGGAAATGGATGTTTATTTATAACCTTAACTGAACTCAACAAATTTACTACAGCAAACAAAATCTAGGCAAAACAGCAGCTACTAATGGTGCACTAGTTTAGCAATATGAATGGAGATGGTTATGAAAAATTAGTTAAATTATATTTCTACTGTATATTTCTACATTCAACTGTATACAATACTTTGTAAATATATGCCCATATCCATATATACAGTACATTAGACAATATGTATTGATGGAATAAATAGTGCCTGAAATGCTTTCCAAAGTTTACATGTTATTAAAAAAATAAAACATATTTTATGGCCTAACACACTATGGCCTTTCTTCTGCTCCAGCTCAAACTGTATTCCGCAATAGAGCTCCCGGGAGATGAGCCCATAAGCAGTGATCATCACCACTCCAGGTATGACAAAAAGAATCAACAGCAACAGGATGCACCTGAAGAGGAAAAAATACAGGTGACCATTAGTACTGAACTTAAAAATGTAATGAAAACGTGGCTCCAATGGCATTTAATTCTCTTCTGAAACTTTCATACAAACCAAAATCCAGAAAATGTAGATGATAAATGCTTATTAAAAGGCATTTCTCTTACACACTAATCTACGTTTGGGTTACATTCTGGCCACACTGCCTAGACATACATAATAGTGCCTCAGAGACAATAAGTACTCATGTATCTCAGCACCTTTCAGAATGGTACTGAACTGTATGATGAAAAAAAACAGATGAATTATCTTTTGTTTCTTTTGCATTCAGCTGTATCTTCTGAAAATGAACAAAATGGATACAAATATTTATATCTGAAAATACACATCGGGGGGGGAAAAGAAGTAACAGTAATGCAGAAAAATATATTTCATTCTACAATGGCTCGAAAGCTTGTTTTGTTCAATGTCCTGGACACTGTTCATATATGTTCCAATATGTCAGGTCTCTGAATATTTTAGAGAAAAATATCTCTCTGCTGAAAGGCTAAAGCTCTATCATCTTCTGCCAAGAATAGTCCAATCCATTTTCAGTCCAGAGGCACACATATAAAACTTGCAGAACACTAAAACATTTGGATTCTGCCCTAAACACATTGAAAACATATGGAGCAAGCTGAGTATGAAATACGGAAATACACTGCACACTCCTCAGATCCCTTCCCTGGATTATTCCCCTTTCCTAGATATTGATATAGAATATTTATCAAATTGGGTGTACACTATTTATCCTTTTTAAAAATAAACCAATAAAGGGATATATATATATATATATATATATATATATATATATATATATATATATATATATATATATATATATATATATTTCCAAGCCACAATAGGTTCTAGGGTTTTGTGTACAGTGGCTGGGAATATGTGCAGGCCCAAGGACGAAACAATATAATTCATATGTTGTTGAACTTGTTGACCTGAAACTGCTAGAAACTAATCTTGACTAACATTTTTCAATCTTGCCCAATGCTCCTTTAAAGGTAAAAATAGAACATATTTCATATTTCAATTCCTATGATATATGATTTACTCTTAATGATTCCATTCTAAATTCAGACTCTGCAAAATTCATGGTCAATTCTAATCATTATCTAATCCCATCATATGTTTGTAATATGTTTTAATGAAATGCCAAACGTTGAAATGACTCACCAAGCCTGCTTCACCTGGTCCTTGGGCCAATCATGGCGGCACATATGTGCAGTGATGTTGTTGGGTTTGGGGTAGCTAACAAGTGAGGAGAAGACTGGGTATGGGGTCATGATGAGAAAAGACAGAGCCCAAGTCATACTGATAACCTTGTATGCATGGGAACGAGTCTGCCAGGCCCGGGACTTCAGAGGATTACAGATAGCACTGTATCTCTCGATTGCTATGGCCACAAGACTGAAGGTGGAAATACTAACAGAAGTTCCTGTGGGAGACAGCAACAGATTTACATTTCAAACAGGAAGCACATCATTTGCATGGATCTGGGGTCACTCAGATGTTTGAATATTTGATTCACTGATGACTCATTCACATTAGCAAACAATCACACTGACACTTTAGATTATGTGTTGTTTAATATCAAATGGGGGCTAAATAAGACTAATTAAGTCAAGTCTGTCATTTAATTTAGCATTTTATGAGCAATTAGCATTTATTTAGAATTTAATGAGCAAATTAGCTTGAGGAATTGAAAGAGACAAGATACTAAGACAGACATTTCACATGCAACATCAGTTGCGTGAGCATATACCCTTGAGGCTTGTACCCTGATCTACCCTTTGCACCAGACCACAATAATTTATGTTGTATAGATTCCTTATGCTGTCCTTTCCCTGAAAAATAAACAGTGAGAGAGAGCGTGAGAGAGAGAGGCTGGCACAGTATGTAAGTCATGTTGCTGTGTACATCTCTGAGCATACAAAGGCACACACTGGACAGCAACCAACTTGATTGAATCCCTTATTATTATTTTTTTATTATTAAAGACCCTCCAGGAATGTAGTAATGGGATGAGTTTCTCCATGCTTCAAAATTAATGTGATATGTAATGTAATAGTATTTCATGAAATAGTATGTTCCTAAATACTTATATTTTGTTTATGTTGCTGTTGTGCAGTTTTGAGATGTAAATCTATAATTATATGCACTCATATAACCAATATACATACATTTCTTCATGGTTGCTTTTTAATTGCCAAAAATCTTAGTGTTAAAGATTGCAACTGTAACTGTGATTAGACGGACCTTGTTCTCACTGCTAATGAATCACAATAAATTTATTTGATCTTGAATCAATGGCTAGAATAAGATGAATGCCTACCCATGAGATAGGCCACAATCCTGCACATGGCAGCTCCAAAGATGAAGTCCTCCAGCAGATTTGGGATGAAGGTAAAGGGCATGCAAAACACAGCCATCATCAGATCACTGACAGCCAGAGAGAGGAGGAAGGAGTTGGTGACTGTCCGCATTCGCTTATTTGCCACTAAAACCACAATGATGAGCAGGTTCCCAAAGACACTGAGCAGGAATATCAGAGAGTAGAGCAGTATCCGCACTGAATCCATTTCTGAAATAGATGAGATGACAATCATAAGTGGGCAAATTGGTTGGGTCCCCAACTGAGTAACAAAAAAAAGTTCATTTGTATACCAATATATGCTCTATTCCTAAAGTTGATTAATATTGTTTTCACATTATGATAATCCTGCATGCGGGACTTTCTACTTCCTGCAGAGCATTTTCAAATCAATAAAAACAGGTTAATTCCAGAAGCTCTTAGCTCCCAGATAGTGTTCTGTCGAGAAACACCCTGATGCTATCATATAATCTCTATTGAATAATTTCCTTGTGCCATATATATAACATAGTAGCACTTACACAATTTGGCAGGCCTGTTTGACAGGACAGTGATTCTGACACAGAACTTTACCTAATACAAGAGAAAAATGAAATGAAAATAAAAAACTAAACCCTTTATGCATGGTGTTGCCATTTGGCAACAATTAATTTTTCTCCATGTTTCTTTTGATAGGCAATAATACAAAACTACTATTTCCTGTGTAACTGGGAAAAGGAGGCATTAACTTTGACATTAAAAAAAAGCCATTTCACATGACTAGGAAGTGCTGTTTGCATGGTAATGGTCATCATCGGAGGGCTCTCAAAATTTGATTAATTTTTCACTATTTAGGAAAAACTAACTGAGAATTCAAGAGAAATAATTAAAAAGATACCCTTCAGACAAAACATATTTGGATCAAATTTTTGTGATTCTAATTTGAGTGAATTCCTTTCTAGAAAATATAACTTTAACATGCTTACTACGTGGCACATATTCAAGTGATAAAAATCCACAAAAACGTTTTTGATGTAAATGTAATAATTCATGCAGTAGAGGGTTAAGTGGAGAAGTGTCAAAGGCCATGCATGTTGTGGTATACGTATTAGTATTTTTATTAGTATCTATTTTTTTATTAGTTATTTATTACTATCATTTTATATGATTAATATTTATGTAGGCATGTACTTCAGAACTCTCATGTAATGTTACAGTTAATATTTTGTGTAAATATAGACATTAAAACAAAAACTGAAAAAAATTAAAGTGATTTTTGATGTTGATAAATATAAAAAAAAGATGAAATTTCATGTGCACTTCACATTCTCTTTGTTATCTTAAAGGAATCATATCATGATTTTTAATGTCTTCCTTTTGTTTGGGTGTGTAACGTATCTGTTTGTGCATGTATAAGATCTGCAAAGTCACAAAGCTCATAGTCTCCAAAAGGGATTTATTTTATGTAACATACCTGATTTGAACAGTCAGTAGTAGATACTTCATAAAATAACCAAACATACAGGTTCTGATTCAGAAGCACAAGATTGTCTGAGCAAAGTGGGAATCTCCCCACTTTTCAGGAGAAGCCTTTGTATATAGCCTGCCTTGTACTCGCCCAGGTTCAGGAAGCTGTCCTCTGAATATTGTGCTGTGCACAAGCAAATGTTTGGGTAGTACTGCTCAGGAACAGCATTATAAATGAACACTAACCACCGATTCCTAATTTTGTGCATTTTCGGAAAGCCAAACAAAGGGGTTTTCCTTTCGCACCAAAACACACAGAGTCCCCACGACATGGTGCCTGAATTCACTGAAGCCTCGCCTTATTTCTTCATGCCTGCCATTGGGCGGGATTATGCTAATAGTTCACATAGACGTTTGCGGAAGTAATATCTGGACTTCGAATGTCATGTTTTGGGCAGGTCTGGAGCAGTGTTCTCTGTTAGATAAAATAAATCCCTTTGGGGGAGACGAGCTTTGTGACTTTGAAGCTCTTATACATGCACAAACAGATACATTACACCCCCAAACAAAAGGAAAACTTTAAAAATCATGATATGACTCCTTTAAAAACAATCAAATATCAACAGGGTTTCAGTATTTTCGTCCTGAAGTCGGAGTACCATAATTAGAAACCTGCTCCTAGAACACTTATCTTCTGAGAGATCATTTCTCCGTGACTTTGATTTGCGATCTTATTCCAGATCCCTGTGTTGAGTACTTGTTTATTTATATTTATGTCCCTTTGCAGTTTGTCTACTGTCACAGACACAAGAAAAGCCTTTGATATTGTGATGCAGTCTGTAGAACATTATCAGATACTATTGCCCTGTTAAAGAAGAAAGATGAGATAAATAAAAAGTGTGCAGGCTACATTAAAAGCAAAGTACTGTTCTAGAAACTTACCATTTGCCATTTTCCCACTGTGTAACACTAAGAAACCTCCAGATTTACAAAAACATTTAATTGAAATATTACTCTTTCTGCTTCCATTACTTTCATAATAATAAAACCCTGGTTGTGTTGCATATGCCATTTCAAGCAATTTATATAATAAAGTCACATATACAAGGAAAAAAATCGATAGGTAGCATATGTTCCCTCTTAATGAAATATAGTGCCATTTCAATCAATACCAATAAAATGTGCTGCTCAGTTCTTTTCCTTTGGAGGCTCCCTGAACATATTAGCTTTGCGATCTTGGGATCAGTGGGGATTATTTAATACCAGAAATATGAACAGTCATTTCTGATTTAGAAACACTCACACATTTAACATCTGCTTTCTCTCCTCTACAGTTTATCTTAATACTCAGTCATCTCACCAACTCATCACATCACTCTGTAAAGAGTAAAGTACAAAAACTTTGCATATATATTACATCCCCCCCCCCCCCCCCCCCCCCCCCGTGCACAGTGACCAATGTAAACCAACACCATAACCATCACATTTGCTGTTGTGAACTGAATCTGAAAATCAAGTTTCACTATTTATAACCTGGAGACTAGTGTTTAGTAATTTATTAACATTTATAAACATGCTGTAATGGTTTACATAGCTTCTTATGGCTAACTAACTATTGTTAGTGAAGGGAACTTTCATGTAAAAATTTTCTTAATTGACATAAAAAAAAATAATAATTGAGAATAAGAATAATTATGGTCTGAGGTAATTAAACTAAGTTGAGAACACATCTGCAGTATATTTTCTTCAGTTCTCACCAGTTCCAATTGTATTACCTTGAGGAAAACTTGCTTGAGTTTGTAGAACAGCAAGCATAAGCGCATGAATATTTAACCTTGAAAGGTCGAAAGCATTTTTGTTTACACATAGAAGCATTCATATGTTTATTGAGTTATCTAAATAGGCTTGTTATCAGGAATGTTTTCTCTCATTAAATTGTAATAGACCTAGATTATCATCATGCTCATTCACATATCGCCTAAGTTCCACAAACTCCCTTAGGTTAATATTTATAATTACTTTAAAATCAATGCAAAAAAAGAAGAGCAATAAACTGTAATGCTTACTGTAATGCTTGTTAACTGGTGTCCACAGGGTAGGTAAATGTTTACTATGTAATTAAAGTAATGAACATCTTTTAATAAAATATAGACATGATAACAGAGGAAATAAATCCCTCTAAAACCCTCTAAAGTATTTGTATGCACATGACTCTCTGCTATTACCATTAAGTATACAGTCAATTCTGGTTAATATAAGTGGAATTGAATAGATCAAATGAATAACAGATGCAACTGTTAATAGGTTTCTTATTCAAACTTGTTAATCTTAGACACCCTTCTATACAGAACATTCCAAGCTCCTTTTTATTCTTGGCTTTGTGTACTGTATGTGGATTTCCCTCTCCGGCTCTGACCACAGGCTTTCAAAAGAGTTAAAGTCTGGAATATGAAGTGGTCAACTGATTTGGATGTATATTTTGAGTCATTCATTTTGCTCCATCCATGCCCAGGTGTTAACCTGCATCAGAGGCGACCATGTTTGGGACAAAATATTCTGGTACTGAAGATGCCATCCGATGGGGGCAGTGCATTTATGTATGTTCATATTGGGAAATGTTCAACTGCTCCAGACTTTTGAAATGGTTTTTATTACGGTGCTCATTGTACTTAATGGTATATGCATTATGCATTATGCATTATCCATAATCCATTACATGGTGTACACTCAAAACATCAGAACATCTCTTTATTCTGTAAAAATCAAAGGGTATATCTTTCTGCTGATTGTAAGCTAAATTTATGATTTTTGTCATATATGAAAGTTAAACATGTAAAGTGAATCCCATTTCCTATACTGACTATTGAAATGATCTGCTTGACGATTGTAAACAACAGAACCTGTTCAGGAAGAGATGCCTGCAACATGAATACATCCTTGAACATAACAATATGAGCAAAATACCAACCCATATTCATTGTTGTATGAAATAACTAGTTAAAAAATCAATCACAAAGCATTGATTAACGAGGAGCCTATAGGAGTCCAAAAAGGCCTTTGTTACTGTGGTTTACCAATTAGAATGACAGTAAACCTATGGTGACAGATGCTGAAATATGAAACTCACAGTGCCTTAGTTCAAATATAAGCAACAGATCCATTTAACACACTGATACATAATGTGATTATAACAATGTCATACGTTATTTCCATGCAAAATTTAGAGGGCAGCATGTAATCAAGTATGTCTGTGTAAGAATGAAGCAAAATACATTTATCTCTATTCAATTCAGTCAGGCTCTGTTTGGACAAGTAATAAAGCATTCACAGTAGACTGTAATAACAAATACAATTATCTTGAAGAGATTTACTATACTGATTGTGACTCAAAAACATCATTGAGAAATGTGCTTACATTCCCTTGATTTGAAAAAGAGATGAGGTAATATACCAGGCATTATTTGGAACAAACACTTTCCTGTGCTGAAAAAAAACCCCTAAACAGTACATTTATCCAGTACAGCTGTAATCAGGCACACTGTGTGATGTGGTATTGTGATTAGGTATGTGTGGGTTCTTAACATTTTTTTCAAAGGTTCTTTTTGCATGCGTGCGTGTGCGTGTGCGTGTGTGTGTGTGTGTGTGTGTGTGTGTGTGTGTGAGTGAGAGAGAGAGAGAGAGAGAGAAACAGAGAGAGAGAGAGAGAGAGAGAGAGAGAGACAGACAGACAGACAGACAGACAGACAGAGAGAGACAGAGGAACAGAGTCCAAGAATTTGAGAAAATATGAAAAATGAGAAATGAGAAAATATCTATGACATAAAAAAATTTGTCTATCAATCATTCATACTCCTAAAGAGACTGTAAATGAAAATCCCCTGTTTGTTTAGTCTTTCAGTATTTTCTACATGTAAATTTCATTCTTCCACAAAATAAAATAAATAAAAGAAATAAATAATTATTGATATACATTGCTCTATATGTCATTGTAGCACTTTTATAAGACATTGATATGGCCTAGTGTTATGTATAAACATTTCCTTTCCAGATAATATATAAATTCATGCTTTATCAATCATTGCTTAGATTCTGTTTACAGACTCATTTTGCCAAATAATTTTTTTGTCTTTAGTAGTATTTATCCATGAAATTATGCTTAATATGCTTGTCCTATATTCCATACATTTATATTTACATTTATTCATTTAGCAGACTCTTTTATCCAAAACAACTTACAAATGAGAAAAATACAAGCATAATTTCTTTTTTTAAAAACAAATTCATAAAATAACAATATATAGTATTGTAAACCAAACTGAGGGTTTAGTACCTAACCTTAAAAAGGAAAACCTGCCTTGCAGAAAGTAACATCAGTGAATGGCGAGTGAAAAACATAAATTACATCTATCTATGTTTATCAAACAGGTTTGTCAAATATACTAATCTCATCATGAATGAAATGGGGTTTGTTATTGCAATGGCTGTTACAATTTCATCTGCATGTTTTCCTCTAGCTCACTTACTGATAACTTTTATGCTCCTGAATTTCAATTATGATATGTAAGAGCCTCTGTGGTGGGTTAGGGGTCTTATTCTGAATGGCACTCATAATTTTTGCAGTGCTGTTTGTTGTATAATAATTCATAAATTCTACTGTCTACAAATCTACAACTGTCATTAAGCTGCTCTTATTTTGCACTAGGTCATACTTTAACAACTCTTCCTAACCCATTCACTTTTCTCTAGTGAACTTTGAATGAACTTTGCCATGCTTTGAACATACACAATTAATCAGAAGACAATTATATAATTTGATCGTGATTTCCACATGAGACTTGGCTTTCGTTCTCCTTATAATAGATCTTCCCAGTGGCTATGTCATCTGTCCAGCTCCCCAGCACTCCAGTAATATATATTATATGGCCGAATGTTTGGGGACACCTGGTCATCACACTAATACTGTATGTGTTTTTGAACATCCCATTCCAGATGTAGACCCCACCACCCCCACCCCCTACTGTTTTAATAACCTCCACTTGCACTCCACTTGCACATTCAGCTATAAGAGCATTTGTGAAGTCAGGCACTGATGTCAGGCAAAGAGGCCATGGGGTGCAATCAGGATTCAAACCATGTCTTCATGGAGCTCACTTTTTGCACAGGGGCATTGTCATGCTGGAACATGTTTGGGCCCTTTAGTTTCAATAAAAGGAAATTGTAATGCTACATCATACAAAGACAATCTATACAATTGTGTGGCTCCAACTCTGGGGCAACACTTCTTGGCTTGCTAAAAAAATGTCATACCAACTAGTGGTTCATAGTGGGCTTATATCTACAGTACAACCTAAAGAAAACAGCACAATCTGTACTGCTCTTCTTGACTAATCAGCCTGGCAACTATTTAGAAAATTCCAAGCCTTTTTGCTGTTTGTAGTACATTTGTGTTATCTTCCAACAGGTGAGCAATGTCATTATTTGACTTTCAGTGGAAAATGTAGACGTAGATTTCAAGAGGTTACCTGCTTTCTGAAAGGACACACAGAGGATCTTCTTTAAATCTGTATTTAATCACCAGCATTCTGAGACACATGCCTCCATTACTGTGTTATATCCAGGCCATTTGATCATCAAGCTTAACTGCACCCATTTGTTTTCCCTTAATGTTCTTCCCCCCACTTCCTTTCAGCCCTAATTCTCCAAACCAGCTGTGCTTCTGACCATAGCAAAGCTCCACACTGATTGTTGTCAGGTTTGAGACACTGCAGCAATGTAGACTGCCTTATTTATAAACTGATGTCTCATTTACCATTGTGATGCATTTAGAATCTTCCTTGGGTCAAATTAAAATCTAAATGCATTTGGACACATATTGTTTTTGCTGTTTAATGTACTTCCAGTGCATATATCCAATATCAATTTGAAAACATAATGTCTTTTGAAATATGAACAAAAACGTGTGTATTCATCATACGCATAAATAAAGATATGTTTAAAAAAATCTAACAAATTTCCAACATCAGTAAATTGTTGCAATGCTGTTGTTGGTAATTACAGCTTTGAGACATATGTGGTAAGAAACATCGGGGTAGGAGCCATACACATTTCAAAATCTAGGTTTTGTCCCCCCACTTTTTCCTTTATCTCAAATTTTATTTCGCATTGCCTGCCTGTCTCCGAGTATTTCTGAGTTGGACAGTCTCCAAATCCATTCTGCAACTTTTAGAAAGATAATTTTGTTTTTTTTTTCAAATGAACTTTCGCTATAATAAGTGCAGGGGTCAGACTCAAGAACCTGGGGCTGAACCGTTTGCCAAGGATGACTGGAGCAAAGTGCCTATGACTGCAAGGTAACAAGCAAAACCTGGTATCGATTTTCAGAGAAGTGGCTCTCTAACGCAGTGAAAGCGGATGCATTTGGAGATGACTCAAATATTCCGTGACCAGCCGTGAAAAAAAACTTTTGCGTCCTGAGCTGAGGTTGATTTCGACACAGCAATCAGACGCTCTTGAGCACACTGACATAGAGATGAAAGATTTACCATTTTGTATTTGTGGTAGGACATCATAGATATTTCAGCCCATGAAATTGCTGATCGTTTGCTAATTATTTAGCCTATGAAACTGTCAAATATGCGTAAGTTTGCAAGCTAGCTAGCACACCAAAATTGTGTGTATGTGCCATTGCTACATGTCCATGAATGATTTAATAGTTTCGTTAGTCAAAATGTTCACACAGAGGAGGATGAATAGCAGGTCATAGGAGTAGAAAAGACTGAGGACGACGAGCTTGTAAGTTGTATGGATAGCTACCAGTTAGCCAGCTAGTTCAGGTCACACCATGTTGGATGTTTGGGACGCGGGCGCCATCATGTGAGGATCGCTCCCAATGTTGGTAAGTTGGAAGACTGTGAGTTCTAATTTTCTGGAAACCGTTGCCATGGTATGGCTACTGCATCAATAACTGCCATAGTAGGTCAGCAAGAAAACTGGACAATGGAGTGTTTTTTCTATAGAAAAATATCCTCCAACTCATACTCATAGCTTCAACTCAACAACAGGATCAGCTATCCTCACAGGATGGCACCCACGTCTCAACATGTACTGTGGCTAGCTACATTAACTAGCCGCTTTTCTTAATGATTATAGTAGCTAGTGTTTTAAATGAACAATTCTCTGTTTCGAGTAATTTTATAATAAAATTTAATATAATGAATAAATTTAACTTCATTCAGTGACATACATCAGAAATCTCCATATTTTTGTTTTGTTTTGTTTTTTTTATAAATCAATGCTATTGGTCACCCTTTACATCTATCTGTATGTTTTACAAATATTTAACCAATGACACGTCATTAGAAATGAGCATTTGTTTTATTTATTTTTTTTAATCAACCCCTCCACATCCCCACGTCGCTCCTACGCCCCTGGTAAGAAGTTATTAGCGTTATTAGCGTTTCACAGCATTGTCATTCAATTTTGGCCCATTCTTCATGGAAAATTGCCTTTAATACTCTAAGGTTATGATGGTCCCTACATTTTCAATTGGATTCAAGTCAGGAGATTGGCTAGACCATGCAAAGCCTTATTGAGTTATTTTGGATGTATATTTTGGGTTGTCATCTTGTTGAAACATCCATCTTCTGCCCAGATTCACTTACTTGGCTGATGAGATTAAATTCCCCTGTAATGTTTAAGGTCTTTGCTATGGCTCTGTTGCTATTTCCATTTGTGTAATGTTCAATAATCTCTGAGTACTTTAGGGAACTTCTTCACCTTTACCATGATTGTTACTGGTTGCCAAACAATGGCAATATCTTTAATAATGACACCAGGTGCAATTTTTACAGGACCATTTCTAGCAGCATTTTTGCAGCGAATACTTTTTGCCCAATCAATGCCCAATTTTGCATCCAGAATTCCCTCCTGCTATTGAGTATTCAGAGGTTTTCAGTCATACAGACTTCTGCCAAACTGCCCATATGACTCCACCATAGTGCTGCTTAGAACAAACCTTTGGAAGACTACATACATGCTCCTTCATCTGCATCTTCCATAACCTTCCCTATAGTTGCACCTGGTAGTGATTTGTCTCACCTTTTTTGTTCAAGTTCAAGTGTTTTAAAATTTCAACCATAAACAGCTGGTACAGTACACAGTGAAACGAAACAACGTTCCTTTAGGACATGGTGCTACATGACTGACATTCTGATACTGGCTTAGTTCTTCATAGTTTGTGATTTTTCTATTTAACCAATAAACCAATACTCTCTTTGTAACCCCTATATATGTCTGTGAATCTCATCCTCCTACCTAGACTGTAATATGTTCTAGTATGTTCCAGAACAACTCTTTTTCTGATCTGTTATTTATCCCAGTGGCCCATGCCTAGACACGGGTTCCAAATGTCCAGTTGTCTGATTTCTAGTAAATACGTTCTTATTTTCCAGTCATTCATTCTGCATCGATTTCAATAATAATGACAATATTTAAAACAAGGAAACATATGTGCAAATAAATTTGTGATGATCAAGTGGCTATCAGGAAATCTAGATATTTTCCCTTTAGTCGTCAGAAAGAATGATACATTTGTGTTTCTGAGATTAACAAAACTGTTACAGTAAATTACAGTTGCTATACTGATAGATGCAAATGCCATAAATGTTTTACATTTATTAATTAATTCATCCAGCATCAGTTACAGCTTTATCCTGGTCAGGGTAACAGTGCATACGGAGTCAATCCCAGGAACACTGGGTGTGAGGTGGGAATACACCCTGGATGGGACGCCAGGCCATCAGAGGGCACCGTTATTTTCTAAATTAATGTCTTTACAGAGAATGTTTTTGCATCTTAAGCCATTCACTTTTGTGGCAGAAAAATCATGCTGTCCGAAAATGAACGCTGCAATTTAAAGATTTCCTCCTCTGGGGTTTTTGTTGTTGTTGTTGTTTTTCAGAAAATGATTGCAAAAGAAAACCTGCTGGTTTTCATCATAGTGATGGAAGTATTTTCCTCCCTATTATCACCAACCTCATAATCCAAAAATGGGAAATCTCAATATCCATCCATCCATCCATCTTCTATACCGCTCATCCTCTTCAGGGTCACGGGGGAACCTGGAGCCTATCCCAGGGAGCATGGGGCACAAGGTGCACAGGGTGCCAATACATTGCAGGGCAAAATCTCAATATATTCTGTAGAATCAGTGGATTTCAGCATTAATTGCAGTCGATGGTGAGTGTGTCTCATGACACAAGGATCTGATCAATTGCTGCTTCTGCTGATTGATAAGTGGACCTCTAGTGTGTGTCTGTCTGGATGATTGTGTTTGAGCCTGTGTGGATAATTGAACCTTTACTGATTAGCGTCTTCACTACCCTTACACACTCTAAATATAGCTTGTCACAAAATAATCAGGAGACAGCAACAGAGAAGGGGAATATTTAATTGCGTTTGACTGCATATAACAAGAGCAAATTTACGCATCCTACACAATATAATTGGAGGGTGAAAAAACAATCCCAATACTGAACACACAGAAACATTTTTCTGTATACTGAATAACCCGAGGTAATATATAGCCTATTTTTACTATATAAACCTATGTTTAATATATAGCCTATCAACTGTAAAATCAAACCAATCCAAGGATTGACTTAATCTGCAACATTTGCAAATTTCTTGAGACACTCATCATGTCATAACAAAGAGATCCATTTCTAATCCCAATCCTTGCTTGATTAAAATTTGTCCAGGCATGAAGAAATCTGTAGGTTTTAGTCTGATTTTCCAATATCCAGGCAGCCCATGAACATGTGCCATATGAGAAGTTCATAACAAGAGCAATACACCAGGACAGGCCCTTCAAAAAGCTTAGAAGCGTGTGAATTATTTAAAATGCTTTGCCTGAGAAACTCACATGAACATCCTGCGTGTGTGTGTGCGTGTGTGTGTGTGCCAAAACAATAGAAAACGTTTTTCTTTACCTTGTTATAAAAAATATATTAGGGAATTTATATTATAAGCTCTGTATAGTGCATCTCTGTGCTTACCTATATGTCGTGCAGGTTGCTCTTGGGGAATAAAGTGCTCTTCTCCGCAGGTGCTGTTACTGTCGCTCAGGTCCAAACTACCGTTCAGAAATGTGCTGTTTGCAACGCTTAAACACTCCAACAGCTCCTTCAGGTTTCCTAAATCCATATCAACCTTTTTTTTCTTCTTCTTTTTTTTTCTTCTTTTTTTTCCAAAATATATAAATAAATAACAATAAGCTAAACTGGTTGTGTTGTATTAAAAAGTTTTTTTGTTACATTGCTTCAAAATGCATATTATTAATGCATTCACAGGGTCAAGGAATATTATTGGATAATACAAACTACTCTTCGGTTATGAAAACAAAGCACGTTTTTTCATTCAATAGCTTTTTTTTTGCATTTAGGCTGATTCTCGAGTTCCCTGTGTTGCTGAAGGATCTTCTGTAGTGCACAGCCGATGTGGATGTGGTTATAAGAAGCCGCAGTGTGGCATCAGTTTGCGCGCTGCTGGTTTAAAGGGGAGAGACGAGTGATCGAGACTTACGCTGAGTGAAACGGTACAAAATTTGTGTGCTTATTTGCATTCCGCAATGTGATTGGATGAAGAGCGGATTGAGCTAAGTACAGGAAAGTAGAACAACTTCAGAAGCTTCTTGACGGAAACTATTAATAACGCAGAAATAAAATATATCAGTCATATGGATATTATGGCACATACAAAAAGCAGATTAGCACATTTCATTTCAAAGAGCTGAAGTAAGCTATGTAAACTGCATGAACAATTAAGTGATCCTGTCCTACATAGCTGTCAGCTACTGTACTTTTTACTTATGAACATTAAGTCAAGTAGACTTAGTCAAGTACAATGAACATGAAACAATAGCTATGTTTCCATCCAAGTTGCGAATTTAACTTATGGGAAAAATTGGAATGCCGCATAAAACATTTGTGAATAAAGCACCGTTTTTATCCCATGTGATCAAGAAAACAAAATCGTCACTAACAGGGAAACGTTGTCTATCCAAACATACCTCTCACTCTCCACCATTTTTACTTTTCACATGATTTGTTAAGGAAGTTACTTGATTTTTTTTATGCACATTAAGGAAAGTGTTTCCACTGTAGTTTGTGCGCCTGTCTTCTTATCGAATAAAACAATTATCCACCTCAATTGAGAGCATACGTTTTTTAATGCGCATTTTGGAGATTTTATTCGCATCTGGTGTTTCCATAAAGCATTTTTTATGTGATATCCCAAACTTTACATAAAAATATGTGGATGGAAACATAGCTAATGTCCGACAAGTATGATAACAAAGAGAGGGCAAATGCCAATAAATACAGGCATTAGACTATACAATTAACTATATACTCAACACTAAAACCTACAAAAAACAAAGATTTATTGCATAGTGGTATTCTTGATAATATAAACTTTGTTCATAGTCCTGAGCAACAGTATGAACATGTAAAGTGACTTCTCTATGGCATTGTTAAATATTGTGTCTTTTTTGTATGGAGTGATGGAGTGCAGTGATTTGAGCAGGCAGGTCAGCAGAGTGAAGTGATATATAATGAAATTAAATGCCGATGCATGGCTGTTTTGCATTTTTGCATCTTCAACACAAAGCTACAATAGTACAGTAAAATGCCATGCTACACCAGAACCAGCATTGTTTTCAGTTCCATAATAAATTCCAAACTCTTCAAAATAAAGCATGTTTATTAAACATGGTGCAATTGCTCTGCCATCTAGTGTTGAATTTTAAAAGACAGATTTTTTTTGGAGAAACTTTACTTTCAGCTAACCTGTTTCTAATTTCTTGTTCACATGTCTAGATACAGATTTTTCATTGTGTCATCTTTACATGTGTTCTGCTGCAGGTTATAATACAAATATGCTCTGGATAACAGTCAGTGGCATGGCAGAAAGCAGATGAACAGGGCATCATAATTGTGATTTCTTCTATCCGTTATAACTGAGGTTTGTGACTGGGGAGGGAGCTTTTAGATTCATAAACATACTACAGAGGCATTAAAAAGGGCTGTTACAATAATGAAGAGTGGGAAGAATGTTTCCTGTGTGCAACTCCAATTCTGAAAAAGCTGGGACAGTATGGAAAATACTAATAAAAACAAAGAGGAGTGATTTGTAAATGTACTTTGACTTGTATTTAGACAAGATATTTTATGTTTTACATTTATGGCATTTGACAGACACCCTTATGCAGAGTGACTTACATTTATCTCATTTATACAACTGAGCAGTTAAGGGCCTTGCTCAAGGACCCAGCAGTGGCAGCTTGGCAGTGCTGAGATTTGAACTCATGACTTGCCAATCAGTAGCGCAATGTCTTAACCACTGAGTTACCACTTACCTAATCATCTGCAAAGTTTTTTGTGAAGATAAACGTTTATTTTAAAATTGATGCATGAAACATGTTCCAAAAAAGTTGGGATAGGGGCAATTTAGGACCAATAACAGAATAACAGTGTGACAGGTTAAAATAAGAAGGTGATATGAAAAATGTGAGGCAATCATTACACATTTTGGAGCAACATATGCTGCCATCCAGAGCAGGACAACACCAAACCATATTCTGCCCGGATTACAAGCGCATGGTTGCGTAAGTAGAGAGTGCGTGTGCTAGCATGACCTGCCTGCAGTCCTGACCTGTCTCCAATTGAGAATGTGTGACACATTATGATGTACAAAATATGGCAACAAAGGCCCTGTACCATTGTGCAGCTGAAGAAATGTTTACTGGATGAATGGGGGAAAATTCCACTTGTTAAACTTAACCAACTGGTGACTTCAGCACTCAAACACTTAATAAGTTATTAAAAGAAAAGGTGATGCTACACAGTGGTAAACAGTGACTATCCCAACTTTTTTGGAGTGTTTTTCAGTCATCAGATTTGAAATGAGTGTATATTTTCAAAAATAAATTACATTCACAAAGTAAAACATCAAATAATGTGTTAATAATGTGTTTTAAGTATAGCAAAGGGTGAGGTGAATTTTCAAATGACTCTTTTTGTTGGTTCTTTTGCATTTTCCATACTGTCCCAACTTTTTCGGAATTGGGGTTGTAGTAAAAAGAAAATAATAGCAAATGGTTTGGAGCAAAACACTGATTAGTGGGCAGCAGATGGGTGTATATGAGCCAATGGAGGCTCACCATGATCCAGTGGAAGTGGTTATGGTTCTGAGTTAATGAATAGAGGGTTGTAAGTTCAAATCCCAAATGCCAGAGAGGCAGTTTTGGGCCCTTGAGCAATAACATTTAACTTATACAGATGCTTAGTAGTATATTTGCATTGCATTTTTCTTAGTCACAAGTGCCCTTGGGTAAAGTGTCATATAAATAAAAGTGGGACTGTTGGTTTAGAGAAGCATAGTATCGATCAAGCTCAGCCCATATGACTAAATATTTTGCACTGTGAAAGTACAGTGTGAAAAATAGTTCTCAAAAATAAAATGTTCTCAAATTTAACACTCAAGAAATGTCTTGAGCAAATCTAATCTTATCCTGATATCTCATTAATTTAACTAATTACAACAGAGAAAGAAAATGTGAAATAAAGATTAGCATAAAATAGTTTTTGCAGTATGTTACTCATCTTTCTTTTATCCGTTAATATGAACAACATTTTTCCATCTGATTTTCTAAAAGGGACTATTCTTATTCCATGCATCACGATACCATGTTTTTTTCCAGTTACCTCCTTCAAGGTAATTACAGCACATTTACTCAATAATTAAAGCGTATTGAAAAAACAGGCCACTGAGGCATGTTATTATTGCTTAAGTGTGCTCTGTGTGTGTGTGTGTAACTTCAGAAGTGATTAACGATTTTCAAGCTTACACACACACACACACACACACACACACACACACACACACACACATATATATATATATATATATATATATATATATATATATATATATATATATATATATTATATACACACATCTTCATCTTTTGATCTCAAACCTAAATGTCTACAGTGTATAGCGGAAAAAAATAATTGGCCTTGCTGTTCCAATACTTTCAGATGGGACTGTAGTTTCATGCACTTACTACCATCTAGTTACTTACCTTCCAGACAGTTGTAGTCTTGTAGTTTTCTAGAAAATACATTGAAATATACACTGGATTGTCCATGATGAATACTTTGACAGTGACATGAATCCCTCACAGGTTTCTGTCGCTCCCTTCACTGTATTTGTATTCTTGCTATTTTCCTTTTGTGTATATTTTTAATTCTGCAAAACAATACAAGAATAAAAAAAAGAGCAAGTCTGGCACAGTAATTTCAGCATGTAGTGTTGCTCCCTCATAACTTCAGAGTCTGGGGTTCAATCCCCATCACTGGTTTACTGTCTGTGAAGTTGTGTGCATGAGTGCATGCACGTGTGAGATAACTGACTGGCATCCCATCCAGAATGTATTCTTATCTCTCTAGATCCACTGCAATCTTGTCATGAGCATAAATGAATTAAATGAAATTTGGAAATTGAATAAAATCTTTCTATGGAAGGTAAAAGGAGTGATTTCACTCATGGCCTCAGACGTTAGGGAAGATTTCCTTCATGCAGTGTTGTAGCACAGCTGGAACTTAGAGAGTTGCATTGCTCTAAACTGACTAAACAAATGGAACTAAGCCAACCTTCCCCTCCTGTGAGGCAAATGTTTCAGTGTGAATTTAAACCTGTAATGAATCATGGGGAAAAAACAAGTGATTCTAATACAACTACACAAATTGACTTTTCCTACCAAGAAAGAACATTAAGAATTCTTTATATATAGAAAAAATGACCCATACTTTCTCTTTCAGTCATGCTAAACATTTACTATAGCTTGAGGTTATATGATCTGAAAAAAGAGCCAGCCAACTAAACGCTCTTAGTGATATGAAGTGATAGGGACTGTCTCTTACTAAGCCATCCCACTCAGTAAAATTTCTAAAATGTACTTGATCTGTATATACTGAATGTACTATTAAGTACTGTATATTTAGCATCTGTTGAGCAAATATAAATGTAGTTAGTTAGTTGCATAATAGCCTTGTATCTCTGCTCAAACTGAAAGACTTATGATTGCTGCAGTGTTGATCGTGATTATTCACAGAAACATTATGAACAGGTTTCCAGACATAAGATGTGGTTAAATACCTTACCATTTAAGTGAACCTTTGCACTGTCAAAGTCCATTACCCTTTTGCATGGTTAAATAACACTTTCGAAAAAGATGCATGGGCTGGGATAACAGGACAGGAACAGGTGAGTGGCAGCTACTTGTCCTGTACATTATTCATGTCATCTTAGATTTGTCTTAGAATTAAACCTGTGGGAAAATGCTTATGAAAAGACTCTGATCAGCCATTTGTGAGCATTCCTGTTCAGTCCCTTAATTGAATGGGATCTGTTGAATTTTGCTTTTATGCTATTTTTGAACTGTTGTTATGTTGTCCTAAATGTAGATTAGTAATTGTAGGTATTATTATTAAGTATTAAAACCAACCTCTTGATCTACACTGGTAAAGACTTGGTATTCATAGCAAGCAATGCTCATTGCATAGATATCTGGACAAGGAAAAGCCTAGTGTACTGCTACTGATGATCAAAAACTGAAAAGGCAATGAGTTCTTGGTCAAATGGAATAATTAATATTATATAGCAAGGAGCAGTACAGATTGACCTATTTCAAATGAGGATGAAGTAGTTCAAATATCACCATAAATGAGATAATATCTGACTTTCTTCTAGCTGTAAATTGTGATGGCTTTTCTTTTTATCCAATGCTACATGCCTTTTTCTTGGCAACCACAAGATATAGGAATGCTTGTGTATGTTGTTAAGATATACAGTGGCGAGAAAAAAAGTAGAATTAAAAAAAAAATTTTACTAGAGGAATCATGGCTTTCATTAAGTGCTAGAATGCTGGAACACTTGCGCTGAACAAAATGGAGATTGTGAAGAAATATAAGTACACTTTTGCGATAGTTTTTTGCAATATATATATATATATATATATATATATATATATATATATATATATATATATATATATATATATATATATATATATATATATATATATATATTATGACAAAGTGTATGCTTGTGTACTTGTTTAAAATTATACTTGTGTACTTTGCTAATCCCAAGAACATGTTCTTAGCAACAGAGCTAAGCATACTGACACTCTCTTTTTCTTCATGTTTGGCAGGGGTCACTTTGCTTTGATCATTCTTTATTATGGAGGCAAAGTACACATGTTCCAGCAAGGCGTACACTTTGTCATAGCACCTCCAGTTTAACATTTAACAACTGTAGAGCCTGATCATATTCTGTCAATTTCAGCACATTATCTTCATCTTTATTATTAGAATTAGTATTCACCTTTGTAATAGTATCAGTATTAATATTCATCAACTTACTTTCAGAAGTCATTAACTATTGTTTATCTAAATGACCATTCATGTATCCCTAAGGTTATTGAGCAGATTAAAATAATATATTCAATTCAATTTTATATGTACGGATCTTTTCACACTGAACAATGTCACAAAGCAGCTTTATAGTAAGCCAGATCTAGATTTAGATCCCTGATGAGCAAGCCAGTCTATGAATAATGGGAAGATTAATTTAGAGTACAATGAGTAGAATTTGGGGGCCAATATAACAAATCTGGCTACTTTTTACTATTATCATTTGCCTGTATTTACAGTTTAATACATTTTAAAAAAAGAAATTCATTAATTTCTTTTTGCAATATGATATCACAGATGTAACTAGTGATATATGAATGCATTTCATCACACCTCACTGATAAGCCCTGCGTGTTGTTAGAGTATGTTGTAAAATAATTTTGCAGGTAGTGAATGATGGGTGTGCTAATTTGATAAGATAAAGAAGGTAATGGTATAACAACAGACTTCAGACTGAAGCTTGGTTGGTGACTGTGTAACACATTTTTTCTATTAGGAGAATAATGGCTGGACCAAGACCTCGAGTGATTGCACTTTCCAAGCGTGAGGGCCAGAGCTATGGCTTCTTCCTGAGGGTTGAGGAGGGGGAAGAAGGTCATTTGGTTCGGGCCTTGGAGATGGGTGGTCCTGCTGAACTAGCGGGCCTCAAGGATGGAGATCGCATTATCAGAGTCAATGGAACATTTGTGGACAACTTAGAACACAACCTGGTATAAATTAGATTTTAAGAGTATGAACTATACATTTAAACCTTTAGTACATCTATAAGATTTCATAATTGCAAGTTAAGCGTTACTATAAAGCAGTTAATAAAGGACATTACCACTGCAACTTTGCTTTTTCACCTCCCTCAGGTTGCTGAAATGGTTAAGAAAAGTGGATTGACTGTCACATTTCATGTCCTGGGAGACGAAACATACCAGCAAGCCAAAAGCAGTGGCATAAACCTTGCAGAACCACAGTCCTATTCTGCTCAGAGTCAGCCCACCATGAACGGAGTCCCTGGACCAAGCCCTAAACTCAAAGTCTGTTTTCTGCAGAGGTCTGGCAGTGGCTTTGGTTTCTCGATCAAGTCCTCTAAAGGTGAAAAATGTTATAGATTCTAAAACATTATATTTTAAATCGGCCGAGTGATCTATAATTTGAAGAGTTCTCCTGTCCTCTCTGAATTCTCAAGGTGAAGAGGGAATGTTCATGACAGATGTGATTGTGGGAGGCACTGCTGATAATGCAGGGGTTAAGGCAGGTGATCGTATAGTAGAGATCAATGGAGAAAATGTAGAAGGTGCTACTCATGAGCAAACTGTGGGAATGGTAAGCAATGTTTCAACACTAAAGATGCCTAGAACATTTCTGTGTTGAGGTGTACGAGTTTGTTTTAGTAAGAAAATAATATCAGGCTCCGGTTGCTAGGTCAAAACTGCTGGAAACAGTGTGATGTTTTTACTTGTGGACGAGGACACGGACAAATACTACAAGAATAAACGCATCAGACTGGGACCTGGACTGGCTACAACGAAGCACCTACCACTGAAGCCTCGCATAGCTGAAATCACCAAGGGAGCCAATGGTTATGGTTTCTTCCTTATGGAAGACCCTAAAACTCCAGGTAGGCATGTCAATGAGGAGTAGCTAAGATGCTGATAGCATCTTATATAGATATAGATAAATATCTTTCAAATATAAATGACAGCTGCATGGTCTCATGTGAAGGAAAATAACAGTATGTGTGACCATATTACAGATGTGGGAGAGATTAGCATTAATGTAATCATAGGCCGCTAACATCATCCATATGTGCAGCTTCATTCACAGAAGGGACGTCATATGTTGTTATTAAACTATTTATTTACAGTCTGATCAGACTCTTATATAGTAATCCATTTTAGCAACATTCGATTATACACAATCATTCATATGCAGTCATTCTCCCTGTCCACTCCAATTTCAAAAGGAACACAAAGAGTCGTAGTCACTTAACATTTGATTCACAGCAAATGCGTGCTGATTAAGTCTCACTGTAAACTCGTTTGAGTCCATTTGGCAGATCATAGAAGACAGACCTTGAGTAGACAATTGTGTTTTTTTTACATTTTACATTATGAGGTCTGACTGCACACATTTCTATATATGGTGAGATTACAATATGTAATTGTCCTTAAGGTCATTTCATTGGAGAAATAGACCGTGGGAGTCCTGCAGAAAAAGCAGGACTGAAGGAGAAGGACCAGCTGGTGGCTGTGGATGGAATGGAGGTTAATCACTGCACCCATGAGCAAGTAGTGGAGAAAATACGTCAGCTCGGAAATCTATGCTGCCTCTTGGTGGTTGATGCTGAAACAGACAAGATGTACAAGATGGTGAGTCTATTATAGTCGAGTGTTTTGTTTTTTGTTTAGATTTTTTAATATTTTGCCCAAATACATTGAGATTGAAATGTGTCAAAGTGGAGTTCTGAGTTTTGGAGTGTTTTATGTCCACGTTTAATTTTTTTTTCCAGGGTGGTATCTCTCCTTTACTTTATTGGGAGGAAATGCGGAGTTCCCTGCCTCAGCCGAGCAATCCTGAGCCTGAAAATAATGTCATCCCAGTCCCAGCCATGCCTGATGCTGCAGAGGAAATATATAAACCCAAATTGTGCCGCATGGAAAAGACCGCTGCTGGGTATGGTTTCCACCTCAATGGTATCCAAGGAGTGCACGGACAATATATCAAAGAGGTAGGAAGAACCTGTGAAATACATCTGAACAGATTATTCACGACTAAAATCAGCAAGTATCTCATACACATATATGCTTTGGAGAGTTCTCGATATTCACGCACAATATGACACATCGATAGGTGGTGAAAGGTGGAGCAGCAGACAGAGCCGGGCTAGAGGATGATGACATTGTGGTGGAGGTCAATGGGGTGAACATAGAGCAACGCACACATGAGGAGGCTGTGAATTTGATCCGCAGCAGTGGTGATACATTGGTCCTCCTTGTAGCAGGGAAAGCTGCCTATGATCACCTAAAAGCTAAAGGAGTTGCAATTACCCCCAAGCTGCTGGATACAGAGACAGCACCAATTCAGCCTCGTGAAAGGGTGAGCGCCATTTAACTTCTGAAGCCATAATCCCAATCCATTACTATTTACTAACACCACAAAAGTGTTACACACTCTGATTTGACTATAACCTCTGGTTCTCTATTTCAGACACCCTCTGTTTCATCTACATCCTCATCAGAAAATGAAGATATGAGGTTTTGAGAGACGTTTTCCAGTTGCTGGGTTATATGTATATATGATGGCACGTTAGGTTGCACAAATAAATTAAAAGCTTTTAATATAAGTAGTCAATAATTGCACTACCGGAAAAAGACAATCTTTTAAATGGAAAGCAGTCAGGTACTCTGTCCTCTCAGACTACAGGTGTTTACCAATCTACAAATAATGCTGGCAAGTAGAAAGCAGCAAATGCAGCAATGCTAAGTACTGCATCAGATCAGAGTTAACATTTTCCAAACAAATCCATGTATATATTTTTTGTACGTATGTCAGGTATGGTAGACAACACCAATCTCAGATGTGAACAAAGGACACAAACCGTTAAATCATGCCATTGTCACGGGTGTTGATTGTGTAAGACCCTCTGATGCCTTTCATATACACATCTATGCTCTTTGCACCACAATGCTTTCGGGAATGGCAAGTACTTTGTACAGTTTAACCTTTTTTCACCTGTTTATCTCTACTTAAATGCATTCAAAGACATTCACCAAGTTAATATTTAGAGCCTAGATATTCAGCAGTGAGCTATTCACTCTGCTTAGGCCATTGTATGAAGTAATAAAATATATATGCTCATTAGTAAATAAAAATTTGCATAATCACTATGTGCCATTCTGGATTCTGTAGTTATTATTATTATGAAAAAAATATTAATTTATTGTATGTAAATTTTCACATGGATAAATCCATTTTGCAAGTGTTTTATTTGTGATAAAAGCATATGATGATACACTGCAAGTTGATATACTGAATTATCATTGTATTTATAACAGAAGAACAGTGTAAAAACCAACCATGACTAAATTGCAAGCAATGCTGACTGCATGTCTGATACAATGAACAAAGACAAAGCATAAAAAAAACGCTTGCTAATCTTTTTAGTGGAAAAAACTTCAATCAAAATACCATCATGGACCATTAACTCTAGAATAACTTGACTAGTCAACCAAATACCCTTCACCTTTAAACCAAACAAGCACGATCTTGGGTCTTCCTGATTCAGGAAATTCAGTTCTGGTAGAAATAAAAAAGAGGCCTCTTAGAACCAGAAGGAAGAAGCAGCTTAACACTTCAGTTCATTTCCCTCAGATGAGGTCATTCAGTAGGTCACAGGGTCATGTGCTTCTCGGGTGCCTGCTTGTGTGCCAAGTAGAGGAAGAGGATGCTGGACAGAGCACTAACAAGGAAGATTACATCAAACCAGCGATGGTAGAAGTTGAACTGCAGCTCTCCCAGGACCTCAGTGACGATGGTACGGTACTCCAGGGGCATGCTCATTCGCATGAGCAACACAGAGGACACAAAATACATCCCCTATAGACACAGACAGCAAATTAACACAGTAACTGTCTTGTCATAAAACATAAAAAACACAGTAATGTGTTCTGCTGATAGGATTTATAAGAGTTTTACCATGATCTGGGCCAGGACAAGCACTATTACATTGGATGACTTGCTGCTAGAAATGGCATAGAAGAACTGGAGAAGAACAATGAGATTTAAGAAGAGGGCTATTAAGTAGTCTTTAGTGTATAAGTCTAGACTTATTGTGAAGTCAGTTCTGAGAAAGCATTTCTGTCATGCTGACTGTATTAATGCTAGAATTATTATTATTACTACTATTATTGATCATATACTTAGAATATTTAAAATTAATAACACCAAGCCAATTGATGATAAAAAAAATTTACAAAATGATATAGGTTACACCCAAATTTACCTTAGTGAGAGTGATTAAAAGGCCTCGGATGGAGGTGACGATGATGATTCCGACCAGGATAAAAGAAATGTGCTGCGACCAGAATTTTACCTGTGGAGAATCAAAATGTAAATACTGAGCAACCATTAACATTCACATGCTTTAAATTTATTTTTTAAAAAAAAGGACAAAGTAAGACAACTGTTCTCAGGACAGAAAGAAAAACAATCACAAAAAATCAATTACAAATGTGAGGCTTTGTCATTGGGGAAATATAAGCCTGGTGAAGCGTAATAAGACACTGGAGGCTTCATCAGGCTATAAACTGACTAATAAGTAACCAGAGTAGAGACAGCTAGCTCACCTTTGTTCTCAGGTTCTTACATTTGACAACATCCAAAAGCACGTTTATATACTGTGTGTGCGCGTGTGTGTGTGTCTCACATCAAACTGAATTCCCAAGTAGTTGACTGTGATCTCAATCCCTCTCGTTACTGGGTCAGTCTTCCCCACGCGGTCAAAGACTATGTTGATGGTGGCCTAAGGCAATCACACTGGGTTAATGCATTAAATGCACACATATCCTGCTTGTATGTTTTATAATACTGTAAATGCATATGCCCCACTGACCACAATAAATGCTCACCATGAATATCTTCCACACACAATAGATGGAGAAGAAGTACCCCAAAAAGTTGAAGTATTTTCCTTGAAACGTCTTTGAGTATTCTATCCTCTCCTGACGACATAAAGAATACATTTCAAGATAATCTTTCACGCCCGTCATTTTTGCTAGAATGCAATTTGTAAAGATCCTGAAGATCATACCCTAAATTACCTTAAGTCTCAAGTCTAGTGGTGAAAGAATTAATAGTTGACATTAAAACCTTATGTATAAACAACACTTTGGACTGTACATACTGTATTAGTACTACTGTTATGTCTTTATGATATGATTCACAGTGTACTGCATTTGAAATTATAGTTGTAATTTTCACCTTGGTAGCCTGCAGGTCCACTGTCTCCAAGAAGAGCTGCCTACTGAGCTCCTCTAGAGCATCTACCTCATGCTGGATTAGAGACAGATCTGCAGTTCTAATATCAAGGAAGGCACACTACTGTCATTTTAAACTACCCAAATACTCAAAAACACTTTAACCAAGTCAACAAAAGTTGAGAATAATGTAAACATATGTTAATGCACCTGCTTACATATCAGCATATCGTGGCAAAGGTAATTTTGCATTCCAGACCTTGGCACAACCTGGTACCTTTTGTTATTGAACATGGGTGGTGTATATATATACACATATACATACATTATATATATATATATATATATATATATATATATATATATATATATATATATATATATATACACACACACACACACACACTTATATTAGTATCATATTTACGTATATTCATATTTACTGTACATATGTGTTTTTCCCCCCAGGACAGAACCCAGTACATGTATGCATGCATATGGTGAGATTGCAACCTTTAAGATTCTGAAGCTTGTGGACAGAAAAGTGTAAAGCAATTAGACACTCTACGTCTATTAAGGCTACGACTATGGTAAAGGATACTCTCACTGCCTGAAGGAGAGGAAGTGACACTCTTGAGCATCCCCCAGAATCCAGTCTGTTTGTTTTGGTCCTCTCCTCGCTGGTACATCTGCCTCCTCGTCATAGCAATTCTACACACAGGAGAGCATCAGCTGAAATTCTGTGATACTGTTATTTAAGAAAACGCTCTAGATACAGATATCTGGTACACTGACACAATATCAAAATCAAATCCATGGTGTGCCTTGTGCCTTCTCCCCATAACACACCTTTTCTTTTTACTGACAATCATGTCCATGGTCTGAAGCAGACGTCTCTCCAGGGCCAGGATGTCACTGTCAGTTACATTCCTATACACACAAAAAGCTACACCTGAGAAAAACATTGTTTAATAAATCAAAAGCTACAATCTATGCTAATTGGTAAAATGAAATTAATTAATAATCTATGCACTCAAAGTCAGCTTTATGGAATATAATACCTGTTACCTCAGAAAATAGGACATGTATGTGTAGGGGCAGTTCACAGCACCAAATCCGGAGAGCAGAGCCATCAATGTGACCCCAATAACCCCGACACGGCTGATGAGCTGCTCTATAGACAGAATACCTGAGAGAGAAAGAGCACTATAATGTGAATTTAATGCTTTACCTTAAGTGACTACACCAAGCTTTCTGAAATGAAAAGGTGTTTCTTCTTACCATGTTTTGGACTTAATATGGGAAAAGGGTCTCCAAGTTTCCAAAAAAAATACATGAAGGTGAACCAAACGACACATGAAAACAACAACCTCTGTCTCTGCACTGTAAAATACAAGATAAAAAAAATAATAATCATTACCTATTCATGCATACCTAGGCAGCCTGTAAAGTGCAGCTCAGTCTTTATTTACTATTTACTATTACTGAAAAAATACTTGTGCACAAAAGAATGCACAATTTCATGAGAACAGCATTCTGTAATGATTCGCATTAAAATAAGTGTTTAATACAGCCGAGCGTCTGACAAAATAAATGAGTACTTATTGTTATAGACATTCTGTAATTCATAGCGTAAATCTGTGTTAGCCCATTGACAAAAAACAAAACAAATGTATCTCACTATTTGGTTATTGTCAATGAAATGTTAGCAGTTTGTAAATTTGCGTTAGATAAGTGAGAATTGTTGAGTGAGCCATGTTAAGTGAGAACAATTGAAACTCATGCACTTTTTTTTTTTAAACATAGGATCCACTTACACAAACGTATGTTACTGACCACAAAGTAGCCAATGTAGAAAGGCACTACAAAGATTAGGACCAGCAGTATAACATACAAATTCAGTTTCCAGTGAAAATATCTGGACCTGTAAATAAATAAATAAATAAACAAACAAACAGATGTGTGACTTAAATGAAAAGTTACAATATATGTAATGTAAGGTTTTCAGTCATGGTTGAGCCACTTACGTGCTACTTAATGCACCGAGGATTTCAAAGATGATGAGTTCAAACATTGTGCAAGAGAATGCAAATGTGACCGAGAAAACCACTTGTATCACATACTGTCGCACCTAGGAAAGACACAAGAAACTTTTCATATAATACACTTCCAATCAAAATGATTCAACCCTCATTCCAGACCAGGTTTATTGTCAAAATGTAGACTTTCAGCTGTTTGCAATGAACAAATCAAACAAAAACAATTGAAATAGTTGAAGTGCTTCAAGTGGTTTCCCCAAATTCAACTGAAAATGCAACTGATAATGATTTCTTCAGTTTCAAAATGACTCGACCCCTTCATGGCAAGTGTCTTTAGTACTTATTAGAGCACTTAGTAGTTGCATTTTCAGTTGAATTTTGGGGAAAACACTTGAACCATTCGTTGTATTGAACTATTTCAACTGCTTTTGTTTGATTTATTCATTGAAAACAGCTGAAAGTCTGTAAATTTTGACAGTAAACTTGATTTGCAATGGGGGTTGAATAAGTTTGATGACAACTGTAAATATTAGATGACTAGATGCCAACTTTAATAGCAAGCTACTCATAAAATGAAATGTGAAATTTGCATGAATATGCAAGACGGCCATTCAGACCTAACTATAAGCACAGAAATAACAGCATTTAAGCAATTTAAACACTCTTTGAAGTTAGGCATAAGTTGCCTATGTTGGTGTTTATACTGTTTGTTTAGGAACTTGCCAAACTGTGAATGAGCACATGAAATGGCAGTTCCAAGTGTTTGTTTTATTGCCCTGCCTTGAACTATGATTTCTTTGGGGAATTTAATGGAGAAAGTGTCTCCTTGTAGACAAAACCATTGACCAGGAATCATTCAGCATTAAACACTAGATCT